>NC_138778.1:7324781-7419781 GCF_965119305.1 Pelophylax lessonae
TGAGACCCTTGAATCGGTGATCCATAGCCCACCCAGTTTGACCTTGACTGGAGGGGAGTATACCATCTCCTTCCCCCCCCCCCCCCCCCTCTGTGCCAGCTGTATCATTCTAGATGTTAACACTCTAGCAATCTGCCAGCTTGTGTCCTAACTGGCGACATGTGTTAATTGTTTGGACATACCCAATTTGCGACATCAATGTTCCTTTTTTCTCTGATGTTATGTTATTATACTAATCCCATTGTATCCTACCACACAGAATCTATATTCCAAACCGCTCCGGATGAAGTCTGAACACCAGACGAAACATGTAGAGCAATTGGATATATTGTTTTATTTCCTTTGGGAAGTTGTCATCATATTGTACAGGACGCTCTGCGTTGCCTGCACCGTGGTGCGGTCTGTGTGCAGCGTATAGCGCCCTATTTCTCTTTTGTATATTATTCAAATGCAATCTTGTATTGTTTGTTGCACTGTATGTCCCAGGTGGTGAGGTTCCCCTCACTCACCTATCACTTGCATCCTCTGATCAATGAAATTGTCCATGTTGATCGGTCGATACACACTTCTGTGGTTTTAATACTTATCCCAAATAAAGTGTTATGTTTTTTATTACGGTGCCCTTAAAGTCCATTTATTTCTCCCCCTTTTTTTTGCATTTCTGACATTCAGGACGTGGCACATGTCTTTTTATTTTATTTCGCCCCTGTTTTTTGCTGCACCAGGGATAGGCGTAGATATTCTATTTAGTTAAAAAATGTGCAGTAACCTCTAGCAATCAGTGAGCAGTGACTGTAGCAGGCTAAATAGAACTAAAAGACATTGAGAAACTGGTAGCTATCATTAGTAATTTGGTTTTAATAAAAAAAAAAAAAAAAAAAAAGGCTGCTTAGTCTAAAATGCCCGGGCCTATTTTTTGTCCCAGTCCGGGCCTGATCTATACATACAATCACTGGCAGTGTTGTGTATGCGGATGATTATGTCTACAATGTTGCAATACGTACCATAAATCCGGCTGCAATGAGAACTCCTGCAATGAGAACTCCTGATAGTAATACAATTCCAACGGCAATGGTAATGTACAATCCTGTGGAACTCTCCGAGGGCTTTTCTGTGGAAGTATATATATATATATATATATTAGCTTAGGTTACACAAATGTTCAAATCTTCCTGAATTTCCTATCATTTGGGGCTAAGTCTGTTTTTTGCAAGAATAACAAAAAAAAAAAAAAAAACAATCATATTTTTGAAACAAAAAAATACATGTACATTTATTTATTTTTTTTTGCAAAGCTTTGCATTGGCGATCAGTGGATGGCGGGTGCAATGGCAGGAGTCTTCCTCCACCCCCATGTCCGTACCCAGCTGGAGAGCTGGAGAAACCGTCAATGGACTATATTCTGCCTCAGTGGCAGATGGGACTTGTATTTTATTCTTTCACAGAACCCTGTAATTGAATAACGTGGCTGTGACAGCTGCTGCAGGGGATAAGAACCCTCACATGCTGGCTCCCAACCACCTTACATAGTGGTTACACCCCATATTACCTCTTAAATACAGGTATACCATGGTCTAAAAGGTGGAGTTAGCCCCTAACATGATGAGGAGATCAAAATGAAAATGGAAAATTTATATCAATACTTACCGTAATTTTCCTTTCCTGATGGACTCCATGGCAGCACACGTATGGGTAGGCTCCGCCTCCTCTCCTACCCTATAGGACCCCACTCCCATAAATCTTTGCTCCATACCAGGAGCCGTGTTCCATAACTAGAACTACTCCAGCAGATGGGAGGGGACTCCTGCTGCCATGGAATCCATCAGGAAAGGAAAATTACGGTAAGTATTGATATAAATTTTCCGTTTTCCTGACAGACTCCATGGCAGCACACGTATGGGAAATAACTAGCCATACACACCCGGGCGGGTAACTGCTGGTTTAACAGAAAAAGGTTTAATTTGCACCGTCAACAGACAAGACTTTTAAACCAAAGTTGACCGAAGATAAAGAAGCCGGTTCAACACAGTAATGCGACATAAAGGTATGAATTGATGACCAAGAAGCCGCTCTGCAAATCACGTCAGGAGCTACATGAAGAGAAGCTGCCCACGACGTAGAGATCCCTCTAGTGGAATGAGCCGTCACCACCTCTGGAGGAGCCAGTCCCTTGGCTTTATATGCCCACTGGATGGGCTGAACTATCCAACTCGCTATAGATCTTGAGGAAGCTTGTTTGCCCTTGTTTTTTCCACAGATGAGGACAAAAAGATGGTCTGACTGGCGGAAAGGAGCTGTAGTCTCCAGATATAGCCGAAGAGTTTCCCCCACGTCCAAAGGATGGAAAGAATTTTCATCTTGAGATTTGAACGTGGGTAGGACAATTTCCTGGTTGACATGGAATACCGACATTACTTTCGGTTTGGAGCCAAGCATCGGATCCAATACTACCCGCTCAGGGAAAAACGTAAGGAATGGTTCCTTGTAACCCAAGGCACCGAGTTCAGAAACCCGTTTGGCCGAAGTAATAGCCACCAGAAAGGCTGTTTTCATGGAGATATTTTTAAGGAAGAATGGATCCTTCTGATTCAAGGTGACTGAGGAAAGAAACTCCAAGACCGTAGGAAGATCCCACTTAGGGAATTTGGGCTTTCTAGGAGGTCTTAACCTAGTAGCGCCTCTGAAGAACTGGCGAACCAAGGAGTGTTTCGCCCATGCAGTCCCAGTGAAGGCCGAAATGGCTGAGATTTGGACTCGGAGGGAGCTTACTGCCAATGACAGGTCCAGTCCGGACTGGAGGAAGCCCAAAATATCCTGGATTCCTGGGTCAGAGACGGAGCCAGATCTGCTATCCACATAATCCTTGAACTTGGACCAGATTTTTTCATAGACCTTGTTCGTGCCGGGTCTTCTGGCACTCATCATTGTAGCGATTGCCTCGTTTGGACAACCGAGCACTTTCAATCTTTCCCTCTCAACAGCCATGCCATGAGATGAAGCTGTGCTGGGCAGGGGTGAAGAATAGGCCCTTGGGACAGAAGGTCCGGCCTGACTGGCAGAGGTATCGAGTCCCGACAGCTCAGTTGGAGCATCAGAGGAAACCACGGTCTATTTGGCCAGAAGGGAAGAATCGCTATGATCTGCACTCTCTCTGTCCTGAGTCTGTGAAGAAACTTGAATATGACTGGCACTGGAGGAAACGCATAAGCTGTTTGAAAATTCCAATGATCCGTCAGGGCATCTACCCCGTAGGCCTGGGGATAACGCCACCTCATGTAGAATCTCTCCAGTTTGGCATTGCTTGGAGATGCGAACAGATCTACCTCTGGACGGTAACCTAGAGACATGACCCATTTGAAGGTCTCTGGATGGAGTGACCACTCGTTGTTGTCCAGAGCAGACCTCGAAAGGAAGTCTGCCTGGAGGTTCTGGGCACCTGGAAGATAGGCGGCTGACAAGTTGGACAGATGTCTTTGAGCCCAATCCATAATTGGTTTCACTTCTTTCAGAAGAGAAGAACTGCTGGTGCCCCCTTGTCTCTTGATGTAGGCGACGGCTGTCGTATTGTCCAGTCTTAGGAGGACCGAGGATTCGGTCGCCAGATGCTGAAAGGCCTGGAGAGCACAGAACTCTGCCCGAAGCTCCAGCACATTCGAGACCACCCTGCATGTAGGGAAGTCCCAACTGCCCTGGACCACCTCCGACAGGCAGTGCGCTCCCCACCCCGTCCTGCTGGCGTCCGAGGTCACAACCAACCAGGACGCTGGAACGATTGAATGGCAGTTTAATAGATTTTTTTCGCTGAAGCCACCAGGTTAAGCTTTCCCTCATGGACGTTGTTATCCGAATGAGGACTTCTGGATTCTTGAAACTCCACTGTTGGAGGAATCCCATCTGAAAGGGCCTCATCTTCCACTGTGCCCACTTTACCATGGGAGCCGTGGAAACCATGGTCCCAATTATCTTCATGCACTGGGACGCCCGGAGATGAGAGGCTGATAATGCCGGACGAATCCTGTTGCGAATTGTCGGAATCTTCTCTAATGGAAGGGAGATAGTGCCTCTGGAAGTGTTGAAGAGAGCCCCTAGGAGGACCAACGACTTTGTGGGTTCCAGATGGCTTTTTTCCAAATTCAGGAGCCACCCGAACTCTTGAAGGGTGGAAATTACTTGAGATCTGTGAAGCAGAATTTGATCCTGATGTTTTGACAGAAGGAGCAAGTCGTCCAAGTAATGGTAAAGACAAATCCCTTTTGCCCTGATCAGGGCTACTACAGCCAGTAAGATCTTGGAAAAGATTCGAGGTGATGTGGTAAGCCCGAAAGGGAGACAGGTAAATTGAAGATGCACCTGACCCACTGCGAACCGGAGAAATTTTTGCATTTCTGCTGCGACTGGGACGTGAAAGTAGGCATCTTTCAAGTCTATGGATATCATCCAATCCTCTGGCTGTACCACTTGCCGAATTGTAAAAAGTGTTTCCATCCTGAACCTCTCTTTCTTGATGAAGGTGTTTAGATGTGTTAGGTCTATAACCGGCCTCCAAGAGCCGCTTTTCTTCAAGACCATGAAGAGCGGAGAGTAGATGCCTTGGAACCTTTCCTCGGTTGGGACAGGCCGCACCCTGGGCAACCAGGGATTCTACATATGTAAGAAGAGTTGACTTCTTTTCTTCTGAACGGGGTAAGGCCGTAGGAATGAAGCGAAGAATGGGGCTTCACTCTGTGCAGGCCAGTCAATTTCCTCCACCCCAAACTCCCTCATCCATGTCTTTATGGACCTTGCTTTGGGCACTGGTCCAAATCATTTGGTGGAGGGGGGATTATGGTGTGGGGTTGTTTTTCAGGGGCTGGCTTTGGCCCCTTATTTCCAGTGAAGGGAACTCTTAAGGCTTCAGCATACCAAGACATTTTGGACAATTTCATGCTCCAAACTCTGTGGGAACAGCTTCCTGTTCCAACATAACTGCCCACCAGTACACAAAGCAAGGTCCATAAAAGACATGGATGAGTGAGTTTGGAGTGGAGGAACTTGACTGCCCTGTACAGAGTCCTGACCTCAACCCAATAGCGGAGACTGCGAGCCAGGCCTTCTCATTCAACATCAGTACCTGACCTCACAAATGCTCTAGGAATAGCGCCTATGTGAGATATACACTTTATTGTCATAAAGACATGGATGAGCGAGTTTTGGGTGGAGGAACTTGACTGGCCTGCACACAGGCCAGTCAAAGCCCAGAACAGGAAGGGGCCATCCCCAAACCCACAAAGTGTGAAATTGTGCAAAATGTCTTGGTATGCTGACGCCTTAAGAGTTCCCTTCACTGGAACTAAGGGGCCAAGCCCAACCCCTGAAATACAACCCCACAACATAATCCTCCCTCCACCAAATTATTTGGATCATTGCACAAAGCAAGGTCCAAAAAAGACATGAATGAGTGAGTTTTGGGTGGAGGAACTTGAGTGGCCTGCACAGAGTCCTGACCTCAATCCGATAGAACACCTTTGGGATGAATTAGAGCGGAGACTGCGAGCCAGGCCTTCTCTTCCAACATCAGTGCCTATCCTCACAAATGCGCTTCTGGAAGGATGGTCAAACATTCCCATAGACACTCCTAAACCTTGTGGACAGCCTTCCCAGAAGAGTTGAAGCTGTTATAGCAGCAAAGGGTGGGCCAACTCAATATTAAACCCTACGGACTAAGACTGGGACACCATTAAAGTTAATTTGTGTGTAAAGGCAGGCGTCCCAATACTTTTGGCAATATAGTGTATATATCTTACCTATAGTAGGACAAGTTTCACCTCCTTCAATTAAATCTGGAACATTGAATTCTTTCCATTTGCATGAATAGCAGCCGGTGTCCTCCACATTCAGACCTGTCAGTGTAATTGTGGTATTTCGAATGGTACCGGAAAGCTGGATACGACTTCTGTAATTGCTGTCCATCAAAAGTGACGCCATCTTCTTTTCTCCATCTAATAAATAGATTCTGGAATCCCTGAGATCCTGGCCACTGCAACCAAGGGTGGGCGATCCTTCAGCATTTGCTTGCAAATGAAGAAGAAAAGAGAGCAGGGATTATTAGGTAAGTGATGCTTTAAAATTTTCAGGGAAGTTTTTGGGAAGATGATAACAAGTCGAATTGCCGAATACCCTACTATACCTCTTATATTCTCCACCCCTGCACTTCCAGATGACCACACTGTGACTGCTAAAATGTGCAGATCTTTCCCACTTTCAACCAACTTTTGATCACAAGAACTACTTAGCTGTAGTAAACCCCGCTTGGTCATTTTTACCAACAGGTAAGTCTATAATAAGGCCTATAGTAGATACGTCTATAAAATGGCCTATAGTAGGTAAGTCTATAATGAAGCCTATAGTAAGTAAGTCTATAATAAGGTCTATAGTAGGTAAGTCTATAATAAGGCCTATAGTAGGTAAGTCTATAACAAGGCTTATAGTAGGTAAGTCTATAATAAAGCCTATAGTAGGTAAGTCTATAATAAGGTCTATAGTAGGTAAGTCTATAATAAGGCCTATAGTAGGTAAGTCTATAATAAGACCTATAGTAGGTAAGTCTATAACAAGGCTTATAGTAGGTAAGTCTATAATAAAGCCTATAGTAGGTAAGTCTATAATAAGGTCTATAGTAGGTAAGTCTATAATAAGACCTATAGTAGGTAAGTCTATAATAAGGCCTATAGTAGGTAAGTCTATAATGAGGCCTATAGTAAGTAAGTCTATAATGAGGCCTATAGTAGGTAAGTCTATAATAAGGTCTATAGTAGGTAAGTCTATAATAAGGCCTATAGTAGGTAAGTCTATAATAAGACCTTTAGTAGGTAAGTCTATAATAAGGCCTATAGTAGGTAAGTCTATAATGAGGCCTATAGTAAGTAAGTCTATAATAAGGTCTATAGTAGGTAAGTCTATAATAAGGCCTATAGTAGGTAAGTCTATAATAAGACCTATAGTAGGTAAGTCTATAATAAGACCTATAGTAGGTAAGTCTATAATAAGGCCTATAATAGGTAAGTTTATAATAAGGCCTATAGTAGGTAAGTCTATAATAAGGCCTATAGTAGGTAAGTCTATAATAAGGCCTATAGTAGGTAAGTCTATAATAAGGCCTATAGTAGGTAAGTCTATAGTAAGGCCTATAGTAATTAATGTGAAATGTTCAATCCCCAATTTAACCGCTTCCGGACCGCCCGCCGCAGTTTTACTGCAGCAGGGCGGCCCTCCTGCGCAAACCGACGTAGCTCTACATCGGTCACACGCCTGCAGCTAGGGGGCGAGCATGGCAGCGGGGACTCCGATTGCCGCCTGACACCCGCGATCGCTCCCCGCTGAGAGAGAAGGATGGTCGGATGTTGTAAACACAGCTGACCGTTCTTCTCTCTGGAATGATCACAGAGCTCCTGTGATATTTCTATATAGGATCACAGGTCTCTATGATCATTTCACAAGCCCCACCCCCATACAGTTAGAATCACTCCCCTAGGTACACATTTAACCCCTTTGATCACCCACAGTGTTAACCCCTTCCCTGCCAGTGTCATTAGTACAGTAACAGAGCATATTTTTAGCACTGATTACTGTAGTAATGTCACTGGTCCCCCCCCCCCCCCCAAA
The DNA here is from genome assembly GCF_965119305.1 of Pelophylax lessonae. NCBI lineage: Eukaryota > Metazoa > Chordata > Amphibia > Anura > Ranidae > Pelophylax > Pelophylax lessonae. The sequence continues at coordinate 7,332,423 of NC_138778.1, forward strand.
AGTGTCAAAAATGTCAGTTAGGTGTCCGATCTGTCCGCCGCAATGTCGCAGTCCTGCTAAAAATCGCAGATCGCTGCATTAATAGTAAAAAATAAAAACAGTAAAAATTACATAAATCTTTCCCCGTCGTTATTAGACGCAATAACTTTTGCGTTTTTTTTTTTTTTGCGATTTTTTTTTTTTTTTTTTTTTTACCAAAGATATGTAGCAGATATAGGATATGTGGCCTAAAGAGTTAAAAAATTTAGATTTTCCATTTTTTTCTTTTTTTTTTTGGGAATGTTCTATAGCAGAATATGAAAAATATTGTTTTTTTTTTTTCAGAATTGCCGCTATTTTTTTGTTTATAGCACAAAAAATAAAAATCTCACAGGTGATCAAATACCACCAAAAGAAAGCTCTATTTGTGGGGGAAAAAAAGGACATCAATTTTATTTGGGTAGCGTCGCACGACCACACAATTGTCAGTTAAAATAACGCAGTGCCGAATCGCAAAATATGGCCCTGGTCATTAAAGGGGGAAAATCCTTCCGGTCCAGAAGTTACATAGTTACATAGTATAAGGTGTAAGAAGTGGTTAAATGTAAATCATTTTTGGAAGGTGATTGAAGTGCGTTTACCTACCATTGGTGCATTGAAATTTTCTTCCATTTAGAATCCAGTTAAAACTATTATAGGTGCCGGAAACCTCCAGTGTATTGTCGATGGAGAGGGTGTCATTGTTAATCCAAAGTGTCAAAATCTTCGCTTGACCTTTGTAGAAAGATAATTCTCTGATGTCAAGTTCTGACGGGGCCGAGCATCTTCTGTTGGCCGACTGCCCAACTTCATACTTTGGATTTGGATGTAGGTCATTGTCTGACATTGCTATAACAGAATAAAAAAATTCCAAAATAAAGGGTCAATGGATTAAAGAGCACCTGTCATTACAAGTGCATGTAAATGTAGCACTGCCCCCCCCCCCCCCCCCCGAAAGGACTGCTAGATTACCACTTTACAGGTCCCCCTGAGTTACCAGCTTGCAATACTGACAGATATATACAAAAACCAGCAAAACCTGCACTAAATAAATAACAAAAAAAATAGCAGCCAGCACAGGCCAACAGACAAACCCATACAAGATATACAAATAAAGTGCAGCGCTAAAAATTATTAAACATGATTATATTGTGGCAAGTGCAAATATTTCAGTCGTCGTCAGTATCCACGACCCTGACGATGCCGAACGTATGACGACACACGTTGGGTGGGATCAGACGTGAAGTCACTACGCCGGTTATCCGGCTCCTACATACCAGGAACACTGTAGCTTGTTTTCTTTAGTTTGGAAGGATGTTTTACACGTCTTATTTATTTCCAGTCTGTAAGTGCATTTACCTTTCAACCTGTTAACGACCGCCCGCCGCAGTTTTACTGCGGCAGGCAGCCCCTCCTGCGTGAACCGACGTAGCTGTACTGCATCGCACGATCGCGCAATTGTCCGGTAAAGTAACGCAGTGCCGAATCGCAAAAAATGGCCTGGTCATTAACCACTTTACCACCGGAGAATTTTGCTGTCTTACGTCCAGGCCACTTTTTGTGATTCGGCACTGTGCAACTTTAACTGACAATTGCGCGGTCGTGCGACGCCATACCCAAACAAAATTCACGTCCTTTTTTTCCCACAAACAGAGCTTTCTTTTGGTGGTATTTGATCACCTGTGCGATTTTTACTTTTTGCGCTATAAACAAAAAAAGAGCGTTTATTTTGAAAAAATAACAATATTTTTCACATTTTTTTTATATGAAATTCCCCCCCAAAAATGTAAAAATCTAAATTTTTTTACATTTTTGGCCAATTTGTTTTCTGCTACATATGTTTGGTAAAAAAAAAATCATAATAAGCGTATTTTGATTGGTTTGCGCAAAAGTTATTGCGTTTACTAACTAAGGGAAAGATTTCTGTCATTTTTTGTGCTTTTTTTTTTAACGCGTAATGTCGGCGATCTGCAATTTTTTTTTTTTTGCGGGACTGCGACATTGCGGCGGACAGATCGGACCCTTGACTGACATTTTTGACACTTTTGGGGGTATCAGTGACATTACTACAGTAATCAGTGCTATACATATGCACTGTTACTGTAAAAATGACACTGGCAGGGAAGGGGTTAAATGTATTGGAGAGGGAGGGGTTAATGTATGCCTGGTGCTTACTAACGTGTGGTGGGGGAGGTGACTGAGTGACACAGGGACAGATTGCAGTGTTCAGCTATGCTGAACACTGCAATCTGTCACTCCTTGTCACTGAGGAGATCTGCCCGCTCTGTTTACACAAGTGGGCGGATCTCCAAACTAGATTCCCCGACGATCAGGGAAGAGCGGCGGCGATCTCCCGCTGTGACTGAAAACGGCGGGAGCGAGCCTCCAGCGGCACGCATGCCGCCCACAAGGGGTAGACATACGTCGCTGGACGATATCAGTAGCAGCAATGTGAGCGGAGGTAAAGAGTTTAAGGGGGGGAAAATCCTTCCAGTCCAGAAGTGGTTAATAAATGTTATATTGCCTGACTGGGTTGCGCTATGATCTTTTTATTCCTTTATAATTCTGGGAATCGGTTTAATTGGATATTTGTTTGAACACATATTGCTGTGGAAGAGGACTCCAGTGGCAACCTGTGAAGCTCTGGTGAACTCCATGCCCAAGAGGGTTAAGGCAGTGCTGGAAAATAATGGTGGCCACACAAAATATTCACTTAGGGGTGTACTCACTTTTGTTGCCAGCAGTTTAGACATTAATGGCTGTGTGTTGAGTTATTTTGAGGGGACAGTAAATTTACACTGTTATACAAGCTGTACATTCACTACTTTACATTGTAGCAAAGTGTCATTTCTTCAGTGTTGTCACATGAAAAGATAGAATAAAATATTTACAAAAATGTGAGGGGTGTACTTATTTTTGTGAGATACCGTAATCACCATTATCCTGCAATTTTTGCATATTTATTTCTCAATCACTGGAGATACCTTATATATATATTGTGAGGGATTAGCTCGGTGGTAGGCGTGGATGACCCCTTTGGGGGTGCGTTTTCACAGAGAGATAGCCGAGCAGAGGTTGAAAACAAGACTGATTTATTCATGCAATTTACTTCATACAATTGCAAGCGTCAAAACAGCCAAAATAAAATAAAAGACAAAATAAATCCTTGCCTCTGTGGGCGGCTACCTTCTCACGCTGGAACCTACCTAAGAAGTCTTTCCAACCTACTGTTGGGCCGACACTGCTGATCCTACAGCAGACACTCAAATGTCCATTTGTTTGCTTTTCACACAGCACAAACATTGTCCATTGAACATGTCCCTTTGTTTTCTTTCACACAGCACATGTTCATTTATAACAGGATCCTTTACTCTTCAGATTCTTCATATTGAACACAGTTCATTTAACAGGTCCCTTTACTCTTCACACTCTTCACATGGAACACTTCTCTTCACACTCTTCACATGGAACACTTTGTCTTCTCACCTTTGAGACGTCTTCACTCGTGGTTACCCTCCTTAGCTTCACATCGCTTTAGGGGGTCTTCTCCCATGCTCACCAGCTTGTCGGGAGGTACACATCCGACTGTCCCCCTCTCCCAGCCCACACGGCGACAGGCGGCAGCAGTCCTTCTCCCATGCCCACACGGCGTCGGGAGGTACACGTATGTCTGTCCTCCTCTCCCAGCCTACACGGCGACAGGAGGCAGCACTCAATAGATTTTCTCTGGACAAATTATAGAGTCCTTGATCTCCTCATTCTGAACAGCTGAATGGTTTTCAACTTCCTGCTGGCTCTCTCTGCAGCCAACACCCTATAGTATCAGTGAACTTTCAAAGCAGGTGGGAATGTGTCTCCTCTCAGTGACTACATTCCCAGATTTACCTGACTTCCTGTCACATACCCCCCCCTCTTGTTTCAACCCTAGGGTTGGGACACATATTTCCAGGCACGCATGTGTCAGGCACTGCTGACTCACTGATAAGCCTCCTATTATCCTCAAGCTTCCGGATGAAACTGTTTTGTCATCTTCATTGACAGATTTCTCATAAATGCCACACAGTTTGTCTCTCATCTCATATACACATTCTTCAACTGCATTTTTGGCATCATTTTGCTCCTTCTCGTTTCTGTCATCTTCATTGACAGCTTTCTCATAAATGTCAGACAGCTTGTCCCTCATAACCGTCTGTCCAATCCACCATGGAGGACCGTGATCCATAGGCAACTCAATTGGGCTAGTCTTAATGTCTTCAACATTCTTAAGACGCCTCTCTCTGCAATCCATAAATGTTTTCCACAAAACTTTGAGAACCTTTGCTTCACTAAGCTTTGTTCCAAGTAGGGACTCTTGACATCCCTCTGTGACTTGAGTTGCCTCTCCATACATCTGTACACAATCATTGACTTTTTGTTGTAAAAGGGAATGATCTTCCTTCTTGAGCTTTGCTTGCTCTAAGATGCTGTGCAGAGGATTTTCCAATTGAGACAACAGGCTGTCACACATTTCTTCAAAGTGACCCCTGTTCCTTTTCCCAGAGATATCAATATCATTCACCAAACATTTCATATTCATAGGCAGATCGGAAGCATTTGCACTCATCAACTTCTTAAACTTTTCGCCCTCCTGAGCGAGTCGCAGTAAAGGCCTACTATTTGATTTGATATTCAGTTTATATTTCTTGCCAAACTCTTCACAGAAGTAGTCAACCAGAACATCATCAACTTTCCTTACACCAACATAGGTGTTAAAGGCAACAACACAGTTGAACCCAGCGATCTGGGTGGTATCCATTATAGACCTCCTCTCTGCATCAGTGAAGAAGCATGGAACTGCAACACATTCTTTTACAGGTTTCTTCAATGCACTTTCTGCTGAACTATTTGACCGCTCAAGGTCACCTAGTTCTTTTTCTCTATCTGAATTCCACATGGAATGCATCTCAAGATCACGATCAAACTTCTGCCACCCGTCTTTCACCAGTTCCATTTTGGAAACACTCCCTGAAAGGCACTTATTCATTTGCTTCACGTTTTCACCAACAGCCTTAGTTTTCTCCACTAGGTTTTCAGCCTGAACTGAGAAATCATCACATTTCTTACTCAGCTCCTTTGTTTGCTGAAGCTCTAATGATACATTTTCCAATGCTTGAAGTTTTTGAAGGAACGGTTTATTCCAAAGGGGTGATTCAAGCCACGTGTCATCACATTTCTGAGGCTCACTCAGGACAGACCCCAAAACACTGATCCTTTTAAAAACTGCATCAGGCACACTATCCCCTCTTTGGGACAGATCCTCTGTTGCCTGGAATTCCTCTTCCAGTTCCTGCAACGGAATCTTCATCTCTTCTACTTGCTGTTCTAAGGCTCGCTTAGACTTTTCTAGCTCCTGAACTCTTTTCACAACATCATCCTTGGAGCTGACCAAATCTTCCATCTCTGTACACAGCTGTTTGTTAACTCTTTCTAGTTTAACATTACACTCTAGAGCTTCCTCCAAAGAGCGAGCCAAGAACAGGGCTTTGCTCTCGTTATCACGCGCCTCCGTTTTTGCACGGTCGCGTTCTTCTGCATATTTTGCAGACACAGTTTTCTCCTCACCCAGCATCTGATCAAACTTCTTTTTCACATCTTCAACACACTCTAATGAACCAACGCTTTCTTCCATGCGTTTTTTCATATCCGCTATCTGAGCTTGCAATGTTGCGACTTGCTCTGATAGGTTTTTCTTTGCTTCCGCCTCCTCTTTTAATTGTTCCAGGAAGCCATTTTTCTCATCTTCCATTTGTTTGAGCTTTGTGCTAAAACTCAGCCTTTGACACCTCTCTTCCTGTAAGAGTTCCTGCGTGTCTTGCAGCTGCGATTCCAAGATAGAAAAATCTTCCGCAATTTCTCTAGATTTGCTGTCTGCTTGAGAAAGCTGATTTGTAACATTGTCCAACTCAACCTGCAGTCGGTTTGCCTTCTCTGACAGCTTAGCACACAATCGGTCACCTTCTGACACCTTGACTTGCGATTCCAGAAGCTGTGCCTCTACTTTTTCCCTCTTATGTTCACAATCTTCTTTTCCCTGCATAAGAGCCTTCACCTCATTGGCTAGCATCTGGGAATAAGAATGTAATTCTGCCACACAGGCTTCTTTCTCCTTTAACTGCTGCTGGAAACGTTGGGCTTCACCTTTCCAACTTTCACAGTCTGCACGTAATTCATCTACCACATTGCTCAAAGTGGTGAGCTCATACACAGTACTCAGTAATTTAGCCTCTCTTTCACTTTTCTCGTTGTCGCTGAGAGACAATGTCGTTTTCAGAGCGACATTCTGTTCCTGCGACTCCTGCAGGTCTATTTTTGTAACTTCCAAACACTGAAGACTTTTTTCCAGCTGATTACGCAACTCCAACATTTCACACATACTTTGCTTCTGCAAAGTCTGAATTTCAATTTCCTTTTCCATGAGGATGGTATCTTTCTCCTTTATAGTGTCTTGACATTTTTGCAACTCGACCAAAAGAAGAGCAGTGGATTCTTCCCACTGTAACACATGAGACTTGAGTAGTTCATTCATTTCCTGCAAGTTTCTATGCTCCATTTTAAGCAATTCCAAGGCTTGTTCCTTTTCTTCCATTTTCCGTTGCAAGGCATCCAACTCAGCCCTGCACACATACTCGGTTTCCTCCAAACCGATGGCCTCCATTGGCTGCTGGCGTCTCTGTTTCCAGCCTGCCATGCTCTCTTGATGAGCCTTTTGTTGAGCTGCAAAGCTCTGCTGAAAATCCGCATTTGCCTGCTGTTGAGCTGCATTTGCCTGCTGTTGAGCTGTATTTGATATAATCAGTTGTTTCAACATCTCCTCCATTTTGAGCTTACTTTTCATCTGAGCACACTGCGTCTCCATAGCAGTTTCATCAGTGTTGCTAGGGACAACAACCTTCCTCTTTAGTAGACTCTCTTTAGGCATGGATGGGGCTGGTTCAGACGGTAGCATCCCCTCCATCCATAGAATCCGGTCTCTCATTTCATCTATCTTTGCATTCTTCAGGCGTTTTGAACGCCCCATCTTCAATAACTCCACAAACAAATTTTTCACAGTCCAGCAAAAATTTTTCAGACCACTGTCTCTTTAACACATGTAGTTTTTCTCTCTCTCTTGCAAGATCTCTTTTCCTGCACACACAGTTTGTGCAGTCACTTGCACCAGACACAACAAAGTTCATCAAATAATTTTGAGACCGCTGTCTCTTTAAAACACTTTTTTTTTTTCTGTCAGGATCTTCTCTCCTGCACACATAGATTGTGCAATCTCATGCACCAGATAAAGTTCATCAAACATTTGCACTTCCTTGCAGGGATCTCTGCTTATGCCCACTGCATACCTCCACCATATGTGAGGGATTAGCTCGGTGGTAGGCGTGGATGACCCCTTTGGGGGTGCGTTTTCACAGAGAGATAGCCGAGCAGAGGTTGAAAACAAGACTGATTTATTCATGCAATTTACTTCATACAATTGCAAGCGTCAAAACAGCCAAAATAAAATAAAAGACAAAATAAATCCTTGCCTCTGTGGGCGGCTACCTTCTCACGCTGGAACCTACCTAAGAAGTCTTTCCAACCTACTGTTGGGCCGACACTGCTGATCCTACAGCAGACACTCAAATGTCCATTTGTTTGCTTTTCACACAGCACAAACATTGTCCATTGAACATGTCCCTTTGTTTTCTTTCACACAGCACATGTTCATTTATAACAGGATCCTTTACTCTTCAGATTCTTCATATTGAACACAGTTCATTTAACAGGTCCCTTTACTCTTCACACTCTTCACATGGAACACTTCTCTTCACACTCTTCACATGGAACACTTTGTCTTCTCACCTTTGAGACGTCTTCACTCGTGGTTACCCTCCTTAGCTTCACATCGCTTTAGGGGGTCTTCTCCCATGCTCACCAGCTTGTCGGGAGGTACACATCCGACTGTCCCCCTCTCCCAGCCCACACGGCGACAGGCGGCAGCAGTCCTTCTCCCATGCCCACACGGCGTCGGGAGGTACACGTATGTCTGTCCTCCTCTCCCAGCCTACACGGCGACAGGAGGCAGCACTCAATAGATTTTCTCTGGACAAATTATAGAGTCCTTGATCTCCTCATTCTGAACAGCTGAATGGTTTTCAACTTCCTGCTGGCTCTCTCTGCAGCCAACACCCTATAGTATCAGTGAACTTTCAAAGCAGGTGGGAATGTGTCTCCTCTCAGTGACTACATTCCCAGATTTACCTGACTTCCTGTCACAATATATATATATATATATATATATATATATATATATATATATGGGTGTTTCTGCACAGAACGGCCGCCCTGTATCAGTAAATATGTTATGGGTCGGTTAGCAAGTGGTTAATTCTAAAAACAAATAAAAAAAAAATACACACAATACTGCAACAAAAAATAAATGATGGAAACAATGTTGCAATATGTGCTGAGTGAGATTCAAGGCTTGTAATACTTCAAACCGCCACTCTGGAGAAGGGGCTCTGTCCCTGTATCCAGCTGTTACCCTGGGATGAGTTTTTTATTTAGGGGGTCTATTTTACCCACTTGCCTACCGGGCACTTTTACCCCCTTCCTGCCCAGGCCAATTATAGGCTTTCAGCGCTATCACACTTTGAATGACAATTGCACGGTCATGTAACTCTGTACCCAAACTAAATTTTTATGATTTTTTTTTTTTTTCAAACAAATAGAGCTTTCTTTTGGTGGTAATAAATCACCACTGAGTATTTTATTTGTTGCTAAATAAACAAAAAAAGTCTAAACATTTTGAAAAATGATAGTTTGTTATACAATTTTGGAAACAGGTAATTTTTCTCCTTCACTGATAATGCGCTGTTGGGGCTGCACTGATGGGCACTGATAGGCTGCACTGGTGAACACTGATGAGGAGGCACTGGTGGGCACTAATGGGTATTGATAGGCACTCATAGGCTTCACTGATGGGTATTGATAGGCACTGATAGGCTGCACTTATGGGCACTGATGGGGGGCACTGATGGGTATTAATAGGCACTGATAAGGTGGCACTAGTGGGCACTGATGAGGAGGCCCTAGTGGGCACTGATGAGGCTGCATTGATAGGTGGCACTGATGGGCACTGATAGGTTGCACTGATAGGCAGCGCTAATAGGCACTGATAGGTGGCACTGATGGGCATTGATAAGCAGCACTGATGGGCACGGATAGGTGGCACTGATGGGCACTGGTAGGTGGCACCGATGGGCACTTGTAGGTAGCACTGATAGGTGACACTAATGAGGGGTATTGATGGACACTGATTGGCAGCGCTGGTGGGCACTGATTGGCAGCGCTGGTGGGCACTGATTGGCAGCGCTGGTGGGCACTGATTGGCAGCACTGGTGGGGACTGATTGTAAGCACTGCTGGGCACATGAGGAAAAGATTTCCAATAACCAGCTTCTATTTACATCCCTGATCAGCTGTGATTGGACACAGCTGATCATGTGGTAAAGAGCGGCTGATTGAGATCACAAATCGCTTATGACAAAGCACGCCGCCCGTGCCCAGCAGAGCGCACGTGGCAGGCTTGATCATGGGAGGCCGTCATTTGACTACCTCCCAGAACTATCTGTCTGTGCTGTACCCGTCATTTGCCTATAGAGTGGCCGGCAAGTCGTAAAAAAATTAAAAAAATTGCTGTGCGAATGTGTCATTCATGTGACATCAGAAACGTTCACCATAATTTGCCCAATGTGTTTATTTCCTAGGATGGTCATCGCCATCTACTGGCAATAAAGTTGCACTTACCTGATTGAGGTACTTCAGTTTCATTTATCGTACGGCATTATGGCCACAAGATTCTTGGAAATAAATTTATTAGGCATATTTTGCAAAGTTGTGCAACATTTTTATAAATAGAGCATCAAATACAGCCAACGCTTTTCGGGTTAAGGCCTCCTACTTCCTGTGGAGAACTATTAGGAGACTTATGTTAGGGCCTGAGAAGCTGGCAGTTCATAGTACCAATTAAAATTTGACAGTCTTTACCCAAGCCCTAACATAGGTCTCCTAATAGTTCTCCACTGCTCAAGCCCTGAGAAAGGGGCCTTTCCCCCCGAAACACGTTGGCTGCATTTCATGCTCTTAACCAATAAACATTTGGCAAAGACCTTTAACTCATATGAACTGTTGTACTAGGCACTCCTCAATACCCACCCAGGGAGGAAAAACATATAAAAATGTGCACTTACTTCTATCAAGGAAGAAGATGAAACTGAGACAAATCAAAATCCATGAACTCAGGGGAGATGACATTTCTGTAGAAAGTAAAAATAAAGTTACTTTGAAAGGTTCTGTATTCTTACATACATAGTTACATAGTTAGTCTGGTTAAAAAAAAGTCCATCTGGTTTAATCGATAAAAGAGGGGAAAAAAATCATACAATCCCATACACAATCCTATACCCACAGGAAGGCAAAAACCCCAGCAAAGCACGATCCAATTTGTTCCAGCTCGTTAGCGGGGAAGCCAGTGCGGGTGTCAGGTGGCTCCGATTGCCGCCTGACACCCTTGATCTCTCCCCGCTGACAGAGAAGGACGGTCTGCTGATGTAAACACACCCGTCCGTCCTTCTGCCTGCAATGATCACAAAGACCATGTGATCCTTCTATAAAGGATTGCATGTCTCTGTGATCATTTCACAAGCCCAACCACCCCACAGTTAGAATCACTCCCCTAGGCTCACATTTAACCCCTTGATCACCCACACTGTTAACCCCTTCCCTGCCATTGCCATTTTTACAGTGACAGTGCATATTTTTAGCACTGATTACTGTAGTGATGTCACTGGTCCCCCCAAAAGTGTCAAAAATGTCAGTTAGGAGTTCGATCTGTCCGCCGCAATGTCGCAGTCCCGCTAAAAATCGCTGATCGCCGCCATTACTAGTAAAAAAAAACAAAACAATAAAAATGACATAAATCTTTCCCGTAGTTAGTAGAAGCGATAACTTTTGCACAAACCAATCAAAATACGCTTATTGCGATTTTTTTTTTTTTTTTTTTTTTTTTTTTTTTTTACCAAAAATATGTAGCAGAAAACAAATTGGCCTAAAACGTTTAAAAATTTTTATTTATTTATCCCCCCCCCCCCAAAAGTGTCAAAAATGTCAGTCGGGGGTCCAATCTGTCCACCGCAATGTCGCAGTCCTGCAAAAATTTGCAGATCGCCGCCATTACTAGTAAAAAAATAAAAATAAAACAATAAAAATGACAAATCTTTCCCGTAGTTAGTAGACACAATAACTTTTGCGCAAACCAATCAAAATATTCTTATTGCGATTTTTTTTTTTTTTTTTTTTTTTTTTTTTTTTTTTTTTTACCAAAAATATGTAGCAGGAATTGAATTGGCCTAAAATGTTAAAAAATTTTGATTTTTTTTTAATTTTTTTTTTTGAGAATGTTAAAATATTGTTTTTTTTTTTTTTCCAAAATTGTCGCTCATTTTCTGTTTATAATTCAAAAAGTAAAAATCGCAGAGGTGATCAAATACCACCAAAAGAAAGCTCTGTTTGTGGGGAAAAAAGAACATCAAAAGGACATAGTTTTATTTGGGTACAGTGTCACACGATCGCGCAATTGTCCGTTAAAGTAACGCAGTGCCGAATCGCAAAATAGGGCCTGGTCATTAAGGGGGCAAATCCTTCCGGTCTTAAAGTGGTTAAAGAATAGATAGATAGACAGACAGACAGACAGACCAGAATGGACAGGACAGACCGACCAGGACAGGACAGTAGATAGATAGATAGATAGATAGATAGATAGATAGATAGATAGATAGATAGATACCTCTGTGTTGGGACGGTCCTTATCTCAGACGGATGATGTGTTGATGTGATTGGAAGGTTTAATGTCGTCTCTCTTATAGAATCCAGATGTTGGTGACGACCCTTTTTTTCTACTTCCCTTTTTTTTTTTCTTCAGTCGCACCCACATTCTAATTGTCAGATATAGAAGTTTCTGGGGGCAGCCCCCTTCCATGTGTTATTTCAGTTATCGGTCGATGCGGAGAGGACTAGCAAGAGTCCAGCAGCAGCTTCCATCATTTCTCAGTATAGGTTCCCTATGAAGTGTTTGTTACTCCAACATTTCATATTCCTGAAATGTGTCTTCTGTGCCATGTACTGATATGAAAAAGTCTCCTGTTCTCTTTGTATTTTTTCTTTTGTGTAAATACCTGGGGATACTGCAAGTTCTCTCCTATTTTAAACTGACCACACTAGGCATAGAAGCACATCCTTCCCACTGTAGTCAGTTGTCTGTCTGTGCTGGGGGAACAGTCTGCCTGTCCTCCAATGGTCAGACTTGTGCTGACACGCCCCCCTGCACAGCCATTCACTGGGAAGACCAGGGCAATGCAGTTTCCCCCATCTGAGCTGCAGCTGAGAACAGAGATTTTGTGATTAGTAAAAAAAAAAAAGAAAAATATATATTTAGAATTTGTTTATGAAAAAAAAAAAATCTCCTATCTGTCTGTCTGTCTATCTATCTATCTGTCTATCTGTCTATTTTTGTCTGTCTGTCTGTCTATCTGTCTATTTTTATCTGTCTGTCTATCTATCTGTCTATTTTTGTCTGTCTGTCTGTCTATCTGTCTATCTGTCTGTATATTTCTATCTGTCTGTCTGTCTATCTGTCTGTATATTTCTATCTGTCTGTCTACCTGTTTGTGTCTGTCTGTCTATCTGTCTGTCTGTTTTTATCTATATATCTATCTATCTATTTTTATCTATCTGTCTGTCTGCCTGTCTGTCTATTTTTATCTATCTGTCTGTCTGTCTATTTTTGTCTGTCTGTCTGTCTGTCTATTTTTGTCTGTCTGTCTGTCTGTCTGTCTATCTATTTTTGTCTGTCTGTCTGTCTGTCTGTCTATCTATTTTTATCGGTCTGTCTGTCTGTCTGTCTATCTACACACAATATACATCTATGAACACACAAATGTTTTGCCTTTCATCATTATTCGAAGCTGATTTGTTTTAGGGTTCACATATACTTTTAGCAGTACTTACCGATGCAAATCTCTGAGCACAACAAAATCAGTCATGGAGAAATTTACCATTGAACAGATTTAGCCACTTCCCTTTTCTAGAGATGTCTTGCGGTCTCAATTCTGTTTTTTCTTAAACAATGAATATTCAAAAAGTATTCAATTAAATACAACTTGAAAATAAAAAATGAGGCGCCGAATCCAAAAGTGCTAAATAAATAAATAAATATATACTAATAAATAGAGTGGTTGAATAAATAATAAATTGTTAATATTAAATGTATAAATTCCAATAATTCATGAGGTGGCGAAAATTCATCCAGTGCACAAAGCTACATATGGATACACATTTTACATTAAAGCGGAGTTCCGGGCACAAAATCGATATTTTTTTTTTGTGCCCGTCCGCTTCTTCCCCTTAACCTGAAACAGAATTGGATAGTTAGATTTTTTTTTTTTATTCACTCACCTTGTAATTGAAGATCGAAGATACTCACCTAGTCTTCACTTCCTCCCTCTGCGCCGCGGCTCACCCGTCACTTCCTGGCTTGCACTGATTCCTGGGAGCTGAACGTCATCGCTCCTAGGAATCAATGCGACGGCACCGGCCCCGCTCGTCACTTCCGGGCGACGCCGCATTCCCCTGCTAAACAGCTTCTGGGAAGTGACGAGAGGGGCCGGTGCGGCGCATTCTGGGACAAGAAGACGAGGAAGAAGACACAGAAGAGGACCGCGCCGGCTTCAGCTGCCCACAAGAGAGATGGAAATGCTGTGGAAGAAATTTTCTAAGTAAGTATTTCTTCTAAAAGGTAAGTGCGAACCGGGACAGATCAGAGGCTATCCATTGTGGAATGTACTAGCCCTGACTGTCCCGGGGGTATGTTCAGTGAAAAATGACTTCTGTGCCCGGAACTCCGCTTTAAGTCCATTCATTCATAAAGTGCAACAAAAGTTTTTTCAGTGCAAAAATTCCACCACAAAAAGTGACATAAAGTGCTGAGTAGATCTTCTTTTTTAGGAAAAGCACATGAAATGTTCCTCACCTGTTAGTGTGAGGGTAAATCGCCAGAAATCAGAGGGTCTCCAGGACCCAGCCTGCTCTATATTTTGCAGAAAGCTCCTTAGATGTAAGTGGATAGGTGGCCTCTCTGGGTTCACTACGGGTTGTTGTGCACTTTTCCCCCAGTCAGGATAGCTTTGCCGTTTCCCAAGAAAATGAAAAACATGTAATTGCGCAATACGGTTTTATAAGTTCATTAGACACACTCATAGGAGTGCGCAGCCTAATGCATTAGGGTGTGCACACCAAAGCTCAAACACACATTACCGATCACTCACTATGTTTATTCAGAAAGGGAGGGGGCCGGCAAATTATATATTTACCGGCCCCTTTCCCCACAACAGCCATCTGGAGAGGAGAGGAGAGGGGGGAAGTCGGAAGAGCTGTAGGGGTAAGGGGGAGGGGAGCCAGAGCAGTAGGGGGAATCTGTGCTGCACAGGGTGATTAGGGTGTGCCTGGGCACACCTGGCACACCCTGTGCACACACCTATGGACACACTAAAGATCAAGGGATGGTCCACTCACATTTCTTAGTGCCACTATCGACACATCCATAGAGCAGAGAGCAGAGTACAGTAAACCCCCCCTCCATTGCGGGGGTTACGTTCCGGACCCAGCCGCGAAAAGTGAAAATCCGCAAAATAGAAAAACCCTATTAAAATGCATTGTAGGCATGTTTATTTTACTGTACGTGTAAAAGCATTTTAAGGTCTTTAAACACACTTTTAAAACAATAGAAACTCATTTAAACACATAAAAGATACTGAGAGACAGAGCAAGAGCTATGGAAAACACAAAAATATTTCATTTTTAATGATTTATATAGTAAAATAACATTACAAAAAAAAACGCAATATACCGGGACCGCAAAAACTGAACCGCGATGGAGCGGGGGTTTACTGTAGTGTGCAAACGCCGCTCGGTACCAGCGTGCGTTCTACCGTTTTTGACACTTTTGGGGGGACCAGTGACGTTACTACAGTAATCAGTGCTAAAAATATGCACTGTTACTGTAATAATGGCCCTGGCAGGGAAGGGGTTAACCGAGTGGATGATCAAAGGGTTAAATGTAAGCCTGGGGATAGTTATTACTAACTGTGGGGGGTTGGGCTTGTGAAATCAACACAGAGACCTGTGATCCTATATAAAAGGATCACAGGGGCTCTTTGATCATTCCAGGGAGAAGAACGGTCAGCTGTGTTCTTCTCTCTCAGTGGGGAACGATCGCGGGTGTCAGGCAGGAATCGGAGCCGCCTGCCCCATGCATTAGCATCTCTGCTGCCTAGTACAAGCATAAAACCTTCAGGCTTCTGCTAGAAAGCTGACCATGAAGAGGAACTTCATCTTTCGGCATGACAACGACCCAAAGCATACATCCAAATCAACAAAGGAAGATTAAAGTTTTGGAATGGCTGAGCCAGAGCCCAGACCTAAATCCTATTGAAAATATGTGGGGTAATTTGAATATAATAATATAATATTTTTTTCGCTTTCTTGTTTAGGCATTTTATTATTTACTGAAGCTCAGATGGTAACATCTAAACTTAATTACCTATCTAAAGACTCATGGACCCTAAAAAAGTATATCTAAAACCCTATTATAAATATATATATATATATATATATAATAATAAAAAAATGTTAGTGTACATTTGTAATTGTATTCAGAATGAAATCCTACAAGGACTTCTTAAAGAACCACATGCAACTAAAATGACATCAATTGGTTTTGTAATACAGTAGTAAATGTTTCTTTTGTGAATTCTTCATTCAACCCCTTAAAGACTACCACTCTGAAGAACAGAGGTTCATTGAAGTGTTTTCAATCAGGTATTGAAAACACCTGTGGATGTCAGGGAGCAGCAATAAAGCCTAATAAGCACCAATTAGGCAGCTTTAAAATGACTGTGATACTCAGCTCCTTCTAGACATTTACTGGTGTGGTTACAAACATGGTGAAGTCAAGAGAATGGTCCAGGAAGACAAGAGAAGAGGTGATTACTCTTCACAGGAAGGGCAATGGCTATAAGAAGATTGCGAAGATGTTAAACATACCAAGAGACACCATAGGAAGCATCATTCGCAAATTCAAGGCAAAGGGCACTGTTGAAACGCTACCTGGTCGTGGCAGAAAGAAGATGCTGACTTTGACTGCTGTGCGCTACCTGAAGCGTAGAGTAGAGAAAAGTCCCCGTGTGACTGCTGAGGAACTGAGAAAAGATTTGTCAGATGTGGGTACTGAAGTTTCTGCTCAGACAATACGGCGCACACTGCGTAATGAAGGCCTCCATGTCAGAACTCCCAGGGGCCCCCACTTCCTGTCTCCAAAGAATAAGAAGAGTCGACTGCAGTATGCCAAAAGTCATGTGGACAAACCACAGAAGTTTTGGGATAGTGTTCTGTGGACTGATGAAACAAAATTAGAACTGTTTGGGCCCATGGATCAACGCTATGTTTGGAGGAGGAAGAGAGAGGAGAAGAAAAGAGAAGAAAAGAACACCTTGCCTACTGTGAAGCATGGCGGGGGGTCAATCATGCTTTGGGTCTGTTTTGCTTCTGCAGGTACAGGGAAGCTTCAGCGTGTGCAAGGTACCATGAATTCTCTTCAGTACCAGGAGATATTGGATGACAATGTGATGCAATCCGCCACAAACCTGAGGCTTGGGAGACGTTGGACCCTTCAACAGGACAATGATCCCAAGCATACCTCCAAGTCCACTAGAGCATGGCTGCAGATTAAAGGCTGGAACATTTTGGAGTGGCCATCACAGTCATCAGACTTAAATCCGATTGAGAACCTCTGGTGGGAATTAAAGAAAGCAGTTGCAGTGCACAAGCCTAAGAATGTGACTGAACTGGAGGCTTTTGCCCATGACGAATGGCAAAGATACCCGTAGATCGCTGCAAGACACTTGTGTCAAGCTATGCTTCACGTTTAAAAGCTGTTATAACTGTAAAAGGATGTTGTACTAAGTACTAAGATTGAATGTCACTTGTGGGTTGAATAAAACTGATAATGATGTGAGCACAGAAAAGACATTTGTGGTTATTTCATTATAAATGTTATGTTATATTTGTCTGACCTACACGTGCCTCTTTGATTTCATTGTAAGCAGGATGACTGAATGATCAAAATCAATGTCAAACTGGCCAAAACAATCAATTTCATTGGGGGTTGAATAATTTTGAATAGAACTGTATACTGTGTGTATATATATATATATATAGAGAGAGAGAGATGATATATATATATATGGATATTTAAATATACAGTGTGTGTATATATATCTATATATATATATATATATATATAGATATATATATATATAGATATATATATATATATATATATATATAGATATATATATATATATATATATATATATATATATATATATATATATATATATATATATATATATATATAGATATATCTATATATATATATAGATATATATATATATATATATATATATATATATATATATATATATATATATATATATATATATATATATATATATATAGATATATCTATATATATATATATCTATATATATATATAGATATAAACCCTATTTAGTCACAATAAAGTACATTTAGGGCAGCTGTGTAACATCTGTGCTTGTGGTTTACTTCTCTGTTAAGGAAAAAATAGCACCATATACTATATCACTTCGTGATATAGTATATGGTGCCAAATATATTTTACTTTAAAAGTGGATCTTTTGGAATTATAACTGAAAACAGGAATACCAAAATGTAAAAATTAATATTTAAAAGTCCAGGGTAATAAAACAAAAAAAAAAATTACCTTCCATATGATTTGCAATGCAAGAACAGTTCTACAGTGGGTACGGAAAGTATTCAGACCCCCTTAAATTTTTCACTCTTTGTTATATTGCAGCCATTTGCTAAAATCATTTAGGTTCATTCTTCTTCCTCATGAATGTACACATAGCACCCCATACTGACAGAAAAACACAGAATTGTTGACATTGTTGCAGATTTATTAAAAAAGAAAAACTGAAATATCACATGGTCCTAAGTATTCAGACCCTTTGCTGTGACACTCATATATTTAACTCAGGTGCTTTCCATTTCTTCTGATCATCCTTGAGATGGTTCTACACCTTCATTTGAGTCCAGCTGTGTTTGATTATACTGATTGGACTTGATTAGGAAAGCCACACACCTGTCTATATAAGACCTTCCAGATCACAATGCATGTCAGAGCAAATGAGAATCATGAGATCAAAGGAACTGCCTGAAGAGCTCAGAGACAGAATTGTGGCAAGGCACAGATCTGGCCAAGGTTACAAAAAGATTTCTGCTGCACTTAAGGTTCCTAAGAGCACAGTGGCCTCCATAATCCTCAAATGGAAGACGTTTGGGACGACCAGAACCCTTCCTAGAGCTGGCCGTCCGGCCAAACTGAGCTATCGGGGGAGAAGAGCCTTGGTGAGAGAGGTAAAGAAGAACCCAAAGATCACTGTGGCTGAGCTCCAGAGATGCAGTCACGAGATGGGAGAAAGTTGTAGAAAGTCAACCATCACTGCAGCCCTCCACCAGTTGGGGCTTTATGGCAGAGTGGCCCGACGGAAGCCTCTCCTCAGTGTAAGACACATGAAAGCCAGCATGGAGTTTGCTAAAAAACACCTGAAGGACTCCAAGATGGTGAGAAATAAGATTCTCTGGTCTGATGAGACCAAAATAGAACTTTTTGGCCTTAATTCTAAGCGGTATGTGTGGAGAAAACCAGGCACTGCTCATCACCTGTCCAATACAGTCCCAACAGTGAAGCATGGTGGTGGCAGCATCATGCTGTGGGGGTGTTTTTCAGCTGCAGGGACAGGACGACTGGTTGCAATGGAGGGAAAGATGAATGCGGCCAAGTACAGGGATATCCTGGACAAAAACCTTCTCCAGAGTGCTCTGGACCTCAGACTGGGCCGAAGGTTTACCTTCCAACAAGACAATGACCCTAAGCACACAGCTAAAATAACGAAGGAGTGGCTTCACAACAACTCCGTGACTGTTCTTGAATGGCCCAGCCAGAGCCCTGACTTAAACCCAATTGAGCATCTCTGGAGAGACCTAAAAATGGCTGTCCACCAACGTTTACCATCCAACCTGACAGAACTGGAGAGGATCTGCAAGGGGGAATGGCAGAGGATCCCCAAATCCAGGTGTGAAAGACTTGTTGCATCTTTCCCAAAAAGACTCCTGGCTGTATTAGATCAAAAGGGGGCTTCTACTAAATACTGAGCAAAGGGTCTGAATACTTAGGACCATGTGATATTTCAGTTTTTCTCTTTTAATAAATCTGCAACAATGTCAACAATTCTGTGTTTTTCTGTCAGTATGGGGTGCTATGTGTCAGGGCCGGAGTGGGACTCATTTTCAGCCCTGGAGTTTCATGCCTCAGACCGGCCCACTTTAGTTCACGGCTCACTATATTAAAATAATGTAATTAAAACCTCTGAATATAAGTTTGCAATGGCGCACTGTTCTCTACAGCCTTGTAATTCATTCAGCGAGAGAGAGAAGGAGGAGTGAAAGAAAGAGGGAAGGAGAGAAGGAGAGAAGGAGAGAGAGAGAGAGAGAGAGAGAGAAGGTGGGGTGGAAAGAAAGAGGGAAGGACTGACCCCATCATTGACCCCCCTACACTGACACCCCCCTTCACTGAACCCTTACACTGACCCCCCTACATTGACCCTTTCACTAACACCTACACTGACCCCCCCCCACATTGAATTGACACCTACACTGACCCCTTCACTGACACCTACAATGACCCCCCTACACTCAACCTTTACACTGAACCTTTACACCGACCCCCCTACATTGACCCCCTTCACTGACGCCTACACTGATCTCCCTACACTGACCCCCTCCACTGACCCTCCCCACATTGACACCTACACTGACTCCCCTACACTGACCCATTCACTGACACCTACACTGCCCACCCACCCCCCCCCCCCCCCCCACATTGCAGCAGTGGCATCTGTAAACCTCTAGCTGCTGCCTCTGCAGCTTAAACGGCGGGAGCTATAGGGAGCTGTAAAATGAGGCTCAGCAGCATGTTTTATTGCCCGCCAACCGCAAGTGTAAATGAGCCCCTGCTCTTTTACAGATGCGCAAGGCTGCCATTTATTCCTTTTGGCACTACCACGCATCTGAAAATGCAGCACATTTTTAGGTGCGGGAAATTACATGGTAATTTTGCACCATGCGATTTCCCTGCGGCTGCGTTTTCATAAAGGTGCAGGGACCTTTTTCTTGTGTTTCCTGCAGGTACAGTAGCCCATTTAAATGAATCGGCTGCTGTGCCTGCGCAAATGTGAGTCACAGAAAACGCATTAGTGTGAACCTGACATAATAGTCACCTAAAAGGAAAATACATACAGCAAGGTGCCTCCAACATATTTTACTTAATAGCACAAAGTCCCTTTACCCAATTAAATACAATTATATATATATATATATATATATATATAAAACACTTCAAACAAATAAAAGTGCTTTTGTGCTCAGTTCTACTATAATTTGATCACTCAAAGTTCAGTGCAAAAAAAATTGTCCAATATTCTCCCAGTGAAGTATTTGCGACCATGCAGGGGAACAGTGGTGGTGGGTATCTCCTATTCACCCGTGCAGTATTATCTGGGGTGTGCGCTTACCAGAGGGATATGATCCCTGTTACCTTATGGCAACCAGGATCCTGAACGCTTTTTAGCTAATATTTAGCTGTTGAATGGTCCTCTCGTCCAATTTTCCTCTGTTTGGGATCACCTATATGTCTCAGGGTAAGTAATAGGAGAGAGACAAGGGACTTCTCATGGTGTAGTATGTTCAATAATCGTATCCTTTATTACGGGTTCGTTAAAACTCATACAAAATATAAAATCAATTAATGCCTATGTAGTATTATGCTGAATAGCTGTATATACTAATTACCGGATCACGGAGAATAGCAAGCCCTCAGGTGCAAATCACGTCGCTCCTTACCGGCTACTAGTCCGGCATCCGGCGTGCGTTCCAGCTAAACTCAGCAGTGAGGCGGATCCTGGTTGCCAAAAGGTAACAGGGATCATATCCCTCTGGTAAGCGCACACCCCAGATAATACTGCACGGGTGAATAGGAGATACCCACCACCACTGTTCCCCTGCATGGTCGCGAATACTTCACTGGGAGAATATTGGACAATTTTTTTTGCACTGAACTTTGAGTGATCAAATTATAGTAGAACTGAGCACAAAAGCACTTTTATTTGTTTGAAGTGTTTTATATATATATATATATATATATATATATATATATATATATATATATATATATATATATATATATATATAATTGTATTTAATTGGGTATTTCATGAGCACTAAGCAGTGTTATATACACACAGTTATATTCTTTTGGATACGGATGTTTACATGAATGTCACAGAGCACTTTATGTATATTTTATTAATTTTTGACATTTATGCACTTTAATAATTATTTATAAGGATTGGCATTATTTAAAAGTCCATGTCACTATAGTATAATACATACATTTCAGCACAATTTTGGAAGACACGATATGCACTGCCTAATTGAAGCATAGCTTCTTAGTAGATCACTGCATTGTACCTGTAATTCTTCAGTGTGTTCTTGGGTTTAATCTGGGCATCTTCTTTCTGCTTCTGTCCCCGTCTGTCAGCCCGCCCACCACCTGCATTGCTTTAGTATTCTTAGCTCTGCGTGCCAGGGATGTAGTCCCGACATTTTCTTCATCTTCTGCCGGCCTCTATCCCCGCCCACTGGCCCGCCCACCACGTACAGCACTTCCCTAGACCATTAACTACAGGTCTGATAGGAGGTGGGCGGGGACAGAAGATGTAGAAAATGCCGGGACTCAACCTGGACACAGAACTAAGGATTCTAAAGAAATGCAGGTGGTGGGCGGGCTTACGGTCGTGGACAGAAGCAGACAGAAGAGGCTGAGACTAAACACGAGCCCTAAGCACTTCACCTCCGCTGCGCCCCCCCCCCCCTCTCCTACAATAAATTGTTCCACCCCTTGTACCGGCCCTGCACTGGACCAGCCCACCGGGAATTCTCCCGATGCTCCCGATTAGCCAATCCGGGCCTGCTATGTGTACATTCATGAGGAAGAAGAATGAACTTAAATGATTTTAGCAAATGGCTGCAATATAACAAAGAGTGAAAAATTTAAGGGGGTCTGAATACTTTCCGTACCCACTGTATATTTGTTTTTTTCTCTCTTTCTTGTTCTCGGGTTGTTCATGGTTCATTCATACAACGTTCATGGTGTAAAGTTTCAGTTCTGTTAATTTAAGTCTTTTGAAAGACAGCATACAAAAACTGTCAGTCTTTCTTATTTACTATTTTTTACTCTTATTTGAATCATGCTATGGGTTACTGCGCTTAAAAATTAGCAATTAGGAATATAATTAAATAAGGCCTTTTATCTTAAAAAAATGAATGTTATTAATAAAAAATAACACAATTTAACATAGAAATGAAACACAATAAGGTTTAAATAAGGCCTTTCATATTAAAAAATATCTTATTAACAACAAAAATAACCCAATTTAACATAAAAATTAAACACAATTAGGTCATCCAACATGTCATGCACATAATAATAGAGCTTTCTTTTGGCGGTATTTGATCACCTGTGCGATTTTTATTTTTTGCACTATAAACAAAATAAGAGCGACAATTCTAAAAAAAAAAAAAAAAAAAAAAAACAATATTTTCCCTAAAACGTCTTTCAGGACAGCACCTTAGAGAGATGGCTCCTCCCTCTCCTCATCAGGAAACACCCCATCCACCAGATTTTAAAAGGAGGCTTCTCCCACCATTCATCAGTTTTTGTGTTTCCTCCGGCCGAGGAACACCTCTGTGGGGAGCTGGGCTCTTAAGGTGCTATCCTGAGAGACCGGGCTTCCTACGTCCACCTACCCTTTTTTGGAGACGATTGCTTCTCCCATTCACGCGACCGACTGCAGTGCATGGGCTCCTTCTTCCTCTTCAGTGCTCTAGGCTGAGTCAAGACCCCGCAGAGCACAGCCCTGGGAAGGCATCTTGGAGGAGCGGAACGATTTTTCTTAGGTCCGCCGCCTTTTTTTTTTTTTTCAAATTTGCCGCCATTTCTCCGGATCGAGTGACGCTCGTCCGGACCGGAAGTGAGGTTCCGGAAAGGGCAGCGTTCTGCAGGGGGCGTATGGCGTCATTTCCGCCGGACGCAGAGGAAGAAGGGAGGAGCAAGCTGGTGCCTTATTCCGGATCCGGTCCAGTGCAGGTGCGCTTTGGTCTCCGGAACCGGTACCGAAGCCACGGGTGATACCGCTGCCAAGCGATGGAAGCTTCTTCAGCGAGTGGGACAGGCACAGGCACCAGTAAGGCCCAGGTAAGGGGTATCTTTATATGGCCTATCTTACTGTGGGGTCTCTCTCCATCCCTTTTATCTTTCCCCCCGGTGGCTGGGGGCCTGTCAGGGCACATGGGACTTCCCTTTAAATGTCTTTCTGTGCACCTTTGGTGGCCCTGAGAATCAGGCTGACTTTTAAGAAGCATGTGTATGTTTTCCCATTCATGTCTTCCAGGCTAAAAGCTCTGAAACTGTTTTCAAGAGAAAGTGTCCTTCATGCAAAGCAAAGTTGTCGGAAAGTTGGAAAAAGACACTTTGCCAGGGATGTATTGATGCACTAGTAAAGGAAGAAGCATCTACAGTTTGTGGCGATTTAGTCGCATCTGTGAGGAAGGAATTGGATGCTACCATCCAATCTTTTCGGTCATCCCTACAGGACCCTGCCCTGAGTCAGCCATCAGCCTCACTGTCCTCTCAGGGTTCACAATTGGTTCCTTCGGTGGGGACAGAAGGGGTTCCTTCCACCCAAGGAGATAATTCCCCCTCACATTCCAAGGAGGATTCAGAGGAAGAAGAGGAGGGAGGGGCACAAAGCAGGCCCACTAAATACAAACTATCCTTAGAGCAAGTGGATGGTCTCCTGAGGGCAGTTTACATCACCCTGGGTCTAGAGGAGGAAAAGAAGGAACTGTCCCTACATGACAAAATGTATGCAGACTTGGAAGAGCCTAAGGGCCGTATCTTCCCAGTGCATCAGACCATCTCAGATGCAATTAAACATGAGTGGACTGATCCGGAAAAGAAAACCTTCTTCCCTAAAGCCTTTAAAAGGCGATTTCCTTTTGATGAGGACCCAGGAGCTCCCTGGAATAAGATGCCAAAGATTGATGCAGCCTTCTCCCAGGTTTCTAGGTCAACAGACCTAGCATTTGAAGACATGGGAATACTGAGGGATCCCATGGATAAGAAGATGGACCAGCAACTTAAGAGATCCTGGCAATCCATCATGGGGAGTCTGAAACCTGCCATGGCAGTAACCTGTGTGTCCAGGAATTTGGAATACTGGCTTAGCCAGCTAAAAGCACACATCACAGCAGACTCACCTAAACAGGAAATTTTGGATTCCTTTTCCACGCTCTCCACGGCCATAGCCTTCATTGCTGACGCTTCAGCAGAGTCAGTGAAGATGACAGCAAGATCTGCAGCTTTATCCAACTCAGTCAGAAGGGCTCTTTGGTTAAAGACATGGCCTGGAGATACAGCTTCTAAAAATAAGCTGTGTGGACTTCCTTTTCAAGGGGATCTACTATTCGGGCCTGGGCTAGACTCTGTTCTAGATAGAACAGCAGACAAAAAGAAGTCTTTTCCTGTGAAGAAGAAACAGGCAGCAAAGAAGCTTTTTCGACCTCAAAAAGCTCAGCAAAATAGCAGACCCCAGGAGAAGAGAAGAAACTGGTCGACACAAAAACCCAAAGGGAAAGGAGGTGTTCTCTTCCATCCTCCTGTGTCAACCAACAAAACACAATGACAAGACATTGCCGGTGGGAGGAAGATTGAGGGAATTCCTCCCCTAGTGGGCAGCCATAACAGAAAATCAATACATTCTGGGTATGCTGTCCCAAGGCTACAACAAAGAGTTTTCAGAGACGCCAACCGAAAGGTTCTTTGTCACAAACCTCCCAAGAGATGCAGAAAAAGCCCTGGCTATGATGGACCTGTTAAAGGACCTGAGGCGACAGGGAGTTGTCTGTCCAGTTCCAGTGGAGGAACAACATCAGGGATTTTATTCCCACATATTTTTGATAAAGAAACCATCGGGGGATTTTCGTCTTATACTGAATCTGAAACCATTAAACAGGTCAGTTCTGTACAAAAAGTTTCGAATGGACTCAATTCTTACAGTCAGAACCCTGTTAACAAAAGGATGCTTCATGGCATCAATCGACTTAAGGGATGCTTACCTACATATCCCTATTGCCCCTCACTCACAGAGATTCCTAAGGTTGGCAGTAAATCTGGGAAAGGAAATGCTCCATATCCAATTCAAAGCACTCCCTTTCGGGCTATCATCCTCCCCTCGTATTTTTACGAAGGTAATGGCAGAGTGTCTAGCTCCCCTCCGCCTTCAGGGAATCTCTGTGGTGCCTTACCTGGACGACCTGCTTTTCTTTGCCCCGTCAAAGGAAAAACTTCAAGAGGACCTGCACAAGGCAAGAGGTCATCTAGAAGCTCTGGGATGGATAGTGAACATCAAGAAATCGAATCTCACACCGGCTCAGCGGGTTCAGTTCCTAGGGTTTCAGTTATGCTCTGTGGAACAAAGAATCTTCCTACCAGAAGACAAACAGGTCAAAATACAGAATTTGGTAGCAAGGCTACAAACAAATCAGTGGTGGTCGATCAGAGAGATCATGTCAGTCCTTGGAAACCTGACTGCATCAATTCCAGCTGTCCAATGGGCAAGGCTGCATTTTCGACCACTCCAATATTTCCTCCTCAGAATCTGGGATCACAATCCAGAGACTTTGGACTTAAAGGTAAAAATCCCCACCAAGGTCAAGAGGTCCCTTTGGTGGTGGAGAAATCGGATAACCTTGTCTCAGGGTTTGGCCTGGTCCTTCCCGGCAGACCAGAGGTTAACAACGGATGCCAGCAGGTGGGGGTGGGGAGCCCACTGGAACCAAAACCTGGCACAGGGGGTTTGGTCTCAGACCGAGACAAGAAAATCCTCAAATTGGAAGGAATTAAAGGCAGTCGGCCTAGCCCTAACTGCCTTCTCTCAAAATCTTCAGGGGACTCATGTTCAAGTCCTTTCAGACAACGCCACTACAGTGGCATATCTAAACAAGCAAGGGGGCACAAGAAGCAAAACCCTACAGCTTTTGGCAACGGAAATTCTGCAATGGGCGGAAAGGCAGTTACTTTCCTTGTCAGCAATCCACCTAAAAGGTACACTAAACAGTGTGGCGGATTATTTAAGCAGGCAGAAGATCCGAGAAGCAGAATGGAGCTTGAACCCAGAAGTCTTCATGTTGATAACCAAGACTTGGGGAAAGCCAGAGGTGGATCTATTTGCAACGAAAGAAAACGCAAAACTTCCACTTTACTTCTCACTCCACAGAAACGACAACTCTCTGGGAGTAGATTCCCTGGCACATCCCTGGAGGTTCAGGTTGGGGTATGCCTTCCCCCCCTTCCAGCTCATTCCGTTGGTATTGAGAAAAATCCAAATGGAAAGAGCCTCAGTGATCCTGATCACACCTTATTGGCCCAAAAGGGTTTGGTTTTCGACTGTCCTTCAACTATCAGTCAAACCTGCTTTTCAGCTCCCTCTTCGTCAAGACCTACTGCTTCAAGGTCCAGTCTATCATCCAGAAGTGGAAAAGCTAAAGCTCACCGCCTGGTATCTGAGGAGCAACTGCTGAAAAGGAAAGGATTTTCAGACGCATTAATTGCTACTCTACTTTCCAGTAGGAAAAAAGTCACAAGGAATATATATGCAAAAGTTTGGAAGACATATAATACCTGGTGTGAATCGAAAGATCAAAAATTGAACAGTATTACTTCAATTTTGGAGTTCCTACAGGAGGGCGCAGGAAAAGGTTTGGCAGTAAGTACCCTCAAGGTACAAGTTACAGCCCTGGGGGTATTCTTGGAAAGGCCCATTTCTTCAGAATCTTTAATCATCAGATTCTTCAGGGCCCTTACCCGCTCCAGACCAGTGCCTGTCAGAAGCTTCCCCAAATGGGACTTGTCGGTGGTCCTTCAGGCCTTCACAAAGGAACCTTTTGGACCACTAGAAACGGTTACACTAAAAAACCTTACCCTCAAGACGGTCTTCTTGGTGGCAATAACATCAGCAAGAAGAATCAGTGAATTACATGCTTTATCAGCTATCGAACCTTTCTTGTCCATATATCCAGACAGGATAATTCTCAAGACGGATCCAGGGTTTCTCCCAAAAGTAGCTTCAACGAGAAACCGCTCACAAGAAATTGTGTTACCTACCTTCTGCCCTAATCCATCAGGAGATAAGGAAGAAAGCTTTCACTACCTAGATGTAAGAAGGGTTCTTATACACTACTTGGAGGTTACTAAAGAGTTTAGATCATCAAACTCTCTTTTTGTTCTTTTCTCTGGCAACAAAAAAGGTCGCCAGGCATCAAAAGGATCAATAGCCAGATGGCTCAGATCCGCTATTTCAGAGGCTTACTCCCAAATGAAATTGTCTCCCCCACAGGGGATCAGAGCTCACTCTACTAGAGCGTTAGCCACTACATGGGCAGAGAAAGCTGGTGCCACTCCAGATCAGATCTGCAAAGCGGCTACGTGGTCAAGCTACTTTACATTTGCAAGACACTATAGGTTGGACCTTTTGGCAGCTGAAGATCAGGCTTTTGGCAGAAAGGTCCTGCAAGCTGTGGTCCCTCCCTAAATTGAGTAAGTCTCGATAATCCTCTCTAAGGTGCTGTCCTGAAAGACGTTTTAGGGAAAATTCAAGTTAGACTTACCGGTAACTTGTTTTCCAATAGTCTTTCAGGACAGCAGGAGGATCCCGCCCTATTGTATAAAATGTATTGCTGTGATTAACCATATCTGTTTATGTGTTCCAGCATGGGCCGGAGGTACTCTTCTACAAACTGATGAATGGTGGGAGAAGCCTCCTTTTAAAATCTGGTGGATGGGGTGTTTCCTGATGAGGAGAGGGAGGAGCCATCTCTCTAAGGTGCTGTCCTGAAAGACTATTGGAAAACAAGTTACCGGTAAGTCTAACTTGAATTTTTCACTTTCTGCTATATAACATTCCCAAGAAAAATTTAAAAATCAATTTTTTTTTAATCATTTTAGGCCAATTTGTATTCTGC
This sequence comes from Pelophylax lessonae, assembly GCF_965119305.1. Lineage (NCBI taxonomy): Eukaryota > Metazoa > Chordata > Amphibia > Anura > Ranidae > Pelophylax > Pelophylax lessonae. The sequence continues at coordinate 7,360,808 of NC_138778.1, forward strand.
AAATTATGTATTTGTATTCCCGCTAAAAATCGCTGATCCCCGCCTTTACTAGTAAAAACAATAAAAAAAAAAGTCCATAAATGTATTGTTTGTAGACCTGATAACTTTTGCTCAAACCAATCAATATATGCTTATTAGTTTTTTTTTTTTTTTTTTTACCAAATATATGTAGCAGAATACAAATTGGCCTAAAATGATGAAAAAATTTGATTTTTAAAATTTTTTTATTGGGAATGTTTTATAGCAGAAAGTGAAAAATTTTGTTTTTTTTTTTCAAAATTCTGGTCCTTTTTTGTTTTTAGCGCAAAAATTAAAAACCACATAGCTCTATTTGTGGTTAAAAAAAGACATCAATTGTATTTGGGTACAGCGACGCACGACCGCGTAGTTGTCAGTTAAAGCAACGCAGTGCTGAATCGCAAAAAAATGGCCTGGTCATTAAGGGGGAAAATCTTCCGGAGCTGAGCAGTTAAATAGAAGGCTTTACTCTATTCTTTTTTTTTTTTTTTTAATAGAGAGTGTGTTTTTGCTTTTGGAGGGTGTATTGATCAATATATTAAGTACAACTTGCTAGTACCGGGTTGGACCCCCTTTTGCCTTCATTCTTGGTGGAATAGATGCACTAAGGTGTTGGAAACATTCCTCAGGGATTTTGCTCCATAGTGACATGATAACATCACACAGTTCCTGCAGATTTGTCATTCCAAAGGTGCTCTATTGGATGAGATGTGGTGAGTGTGGAGGCCATTGGAGGACAGTGACCTCATTGTCATGGTGAAGAAACCAGTGGTGAGATGATTGGAGCTTTGTGACATGGTGCATTATCCTGCTGGAAGGAGCCATCAGAAGATGGGGACACTGTAGTCATAAAGGGATGGACATGGTCAGCAACAATACTCAGGTAGGCCATGGTGTGTAAACCATGCTCAGTTGGTGCTAAGGGGCCCAAAGTGTGCAAAGACCCCCCCCCCCCCCCCACACACACACACACCAATACACCTCCACCACCAGCCTGAACCATTGCTACAAGGCAGGATGGATCCATGCACCAAAGTCTGACTCTACTGTGACGGACCCTGTACTCAAGAAGAGTTTGTCCGCCATATAAGCTTCCCTTGCCTGATACCATCACAATCCAAGATCCTGTAGCCCACCCAGTCAATTGTCGAGACACCAGTGTAGGGTGGTAAGAAGCATAAGACTGTTTATTCAAACATAGGCACAAAGAGATATACACTGAGGGGACAATCCCCCCATCTTTGCATAATGATACAGGGTGGGGTAAACTACATTGTGTAATATGACACAGGTATCTTCAACTTTCCAAAAGTATAAAGTCTTTAGGATGGGCTGCTGGAGAAATCCGCCCTCTCCTTTAGCAGCTAATCCACATACACATATACATCCCATAATAGGTTGATCCCAAGGCAGACAGAAACAATAGAACAATGGGATACAGGCACTTAACAAGAGCATAGCTTAGCATAAGAATGTTTATTCAAAAACAGGCACAAAGTGATATACACTCTGGGGAAATAGACACAGGGGTTATTTACACAAAGGAGGGGCTGGGTTAGCTGGACAAGGAGTTTCCCGATCTCTCTAAGGTAATCTGGTTTCCAAAAGCCCCCCCAACCAAAGTGACTCCCGTCACACCTACCATCTGAATGTTGCAGGTGAATTCCAGACTCATCAGACCAGGCAACAATTTTCCAATCTTGTATTTTCCAATTATGGTGATCCTGTGCGAATTGTAGCCTCAGTTTCCTGTTCTTAGCTGACAGGAGTGGCACCCGGTGTGTGGTCTTATGCTGCTGTAGCCCATCTGCATCAAGGTTGGATGTGTTGTGAGTTCAGAGATGGTATTCTGCATACCTAGGTTGTAATGAGTGGTTATTTGAGTGACTGTTGCCTTTCTATCACCTGGAACCAGTCTGCCCATTCTCCTCTGACCTCTACAAGGCATTTTCCTCCACACAACTGCCACTCACAGGATATTTTCTCCTTTTCCCATCATTCTCTGTAAACCCGAGAGATGGTTGTGTGTAAAATCCCAGAAATACTCAGACCAGCCCGTCTGCCACCAACAACTATGCCATGTTTAACCGCCTCCTGTGCAATTGTCACTCAAAGTGTGACAGCGCCTGGGCAGGAAGAGGGTGAAAGTGTCCGGTACTGAGGTGGTTAAAGTCACTTAAATCCCCCTTCTTCCCCATTCTGATGCTCTTGTTTGAACTTTGTGCACTTTGTGCAAATGCAATGCATTGAGATGCTGCAGTGTGATTGGCTGATTAGCAATTTGTGTTACCAAGCAATTAAACAGGTGTACCTAATAAAGTGGCCGGTGAGTGTAGTTTTTTGTATTTAGTTTTTTTTCTATTTGTGTTTTTTATGTATTTTTGATCATTATCTTATGCTGTCACTTTAATTTTACATTTTTACTGTCTGTTCTTTTTAACCACTTCCCACCCGCACAACTTCATATGACTTTGCAGACTTTGAGTGCGGGATATCTGAATGATGGGTGCAGCTGCAGGCATCATTAAGATATCTTTTTTTACAGCCGGCAATTCCCTTCACTGTAAAAACAATCATCGTGGCTGTTCAGCCGCTTGATTGTTTTTACAGGCGGCAGAAGGGGACATCCCCCCCTCCCGCTTCCCTCTGGTGCGTCTACCAGCTCGCCTGTGCGATAGGCGAGCCAGAATCCGCTAGCGCCGGAAGTTGACCATAGAGAATACCGTGGACCAGTTGGTCCCCGGCAGTCTCTATGACTGTTCGGACATAGACTGATGAAACTGCATTGGGTGATGTTTGAGATACGTCTTTTACGGTCAGCTGGAACGCAGGTGGAGCGCAAACTGGCGATTCCTATACAATACATGTTTATCTCTGTCTTCTTTGATGTAAGTGCAATACAACCTTCTTTTTTAAATAAATTATTTGAAATACTGCACCATGAGAGTGTTTCTTCTTTTCTTCTCCCTCTCTATATGGCAACACTGAAGCTTTGAATACGCTATTTAAATACATATTGAATGGATGACAGCAGCTATTTGAATTAATTCCTGTGACCTCATGTATGACATCTTGGATTTTCCCACATGCCCAATCTGACTCCCCATAATAGGGGTCAATTAAGTCTGGTGAGTGTATAGTGCGTCTGCATGCTGGTGGAGAGGAACCTTTCCTATACTCACTGAGGATGGTATTCATGTGTGGGTTTATAAATGGACTTTACAATTTTTATGTATTTTCTATCATTTAAGTGAAGATGTATTTATTTATTTATCTATTCACTGTTGTTTATTGACTATGGTGACTACAGTGATATGTATTTTATGATGTAAGAGTGTGGTTACTTTTCACGGTATAGGTGTTTAATAGCTGTATAATACGCAGCTCCTTATTGTAGTTTATTTGTTTTTTGACTTGCGCTGGTTTAGAACCTATTGAGTTCCTATATTTTCTTTTAAACATAATATATTGTCACCCAATATGGTTGGTAACTTTGCAAGCATAACATGAATTACCATTGGTAATATCACAATTTAGCATACAACGTGATTAGTAAAAAGGACTAGGCATAGGAAGACATTTGGTGTCCAGATCAGCATAAACAGTAGCAAGGTCAGCTAAAGTGCAGCAGTAGACAGCAATAAAGTTTGATTTATTGTGTACAGGAGACTATACTGACAAAGTGCATTAAAAGTGACTATGCTAGGCCTAGATTGAGTTAGTGTGTACTGTCCGTAAGAATGAAAGAAAGTGGAGAAGGGATCATAAGGGAATTGCAGGATGGTTTTGCAGGAGGGTCAGTCCTTTATGTTGTTCTTCTGACGGCTATTGTTGGGGCTCTTTAGGAAGCAGTGGTGCACTTAAAACAAATCTAGTAAGCCAGCATTTAGGATAGGTGCAGCAAAAATGCAGTCAAGATGCAGTATACATGTGGTACAGGTGCAGTATAGATGCGGGTTAAATGCAGTCACAGTTCGATATAATTGAAGTATAGGGTTGGTATGGATGCAGTATAGGTTTGGTCTCACCAGTTCCCAGGATGCTGCTGTGGACACTCACTGTAGAAGGGGGGCCCACTCAGTCTCTCCCTGAAAGCCCCAGGTGATCAGCAATGAGAAGGAGAAGGTGTAGGATTTATGATGTGAGATGTGCTGCGCTGTCCTCATTTCCAGTCTCAGGTTCGCATCTCCGCCAGCAGGAGAATACACCAACTGAGGAAGAGAGAGCAGCACCGTTCTAAGTGTAGCAGTAAGATGGTTTTATTATACACCAAGACAAATTAGTAACTTACAAGATCCAAAAGTTAAAAAGGCTCATCATCAAGAGAGCTAAATTCTACTTGTTTGTTGCCAGCTTTATAATAGGTGGGTCCTCTAAGGTTGTAGACTGATTAAGTCTAAAACTCTATAGGCCAGCAGATACAATTCTGAAAAGGAGAAGGAAAACAAGCTGACCAGGCAGAATTTTAGGGAAGTTAAAATTAAAAAGAGGTGTGGGGTGGTGCATCTCTTTACGCAATTGGTTTTCTCATTGGGGTCATAAACAGTTGAATGATTCTCCTTAGTCAACTCTCCTGACCAAAGGTTGAAGAAGGCCAAACGTTGAAGATTGAAGTTGGCTGAAGGTTGAAGGCAGCCGAAGGTTGAAGATGACCGAAGATTGAAGGTGGCTGAAGGTTGAAGGTGGCCCAAGGTTGAAGGTGACAGAAGGTAGCCAAAGGTTGAAGATGACCAACGATTGAAGGTGGCTGAAGGTTGAAGGTGGCCGAAGGTTGAAGGTGGCCGAAGGTAGCCGAAGGTTGAAGATGACCAAAGATTGAAGGTTGAAGGTGACAGAAGGTAGCCGAAGGTTGCCTTTTTGCTAGTAGGAACTAGGTGTACAAGGAGGAAAGTGCCAACAACAGAATGTATAAAATCCAGATTTCATTTTAGTCGCATCCTTGTACTATAAAAATCTGGGGCCTTTGCGGAGGGGGGGTTTAAAGAGACCCTCTTCATCGGGGCTTGGTATTGTTCTACAAAACATTGATGTCGATTAAGCCCCGCATAACCATCATTTGACTTGACCAGCATTTGGAGCAATTGCGCTACCCCTGCAGGATCCGGGTTTGTCTCAGGTTCCCCTCACAGATTAGTACAGCAGCTGCCAAGCACACAGCAACTGTTACTCTTTTTGGCTCAGTGAACAGTCTAGGGGTTGCTTTCTCTAAGATTTATCGCTGAATAAACTTGGATAGGACCTAGATAGCTTTGGGACACTCCATTAATGCTGAGCTGCAATGACAAGGCACTCTTCATTTTGGCGCTACTCCTAAGGACAGTCCCCTTTAGTAATGGCCCAAAAAAGGAACGGTACTGGGACACAGTTAGAGATATCCCAGCTCAACGACTAATACTGACATACAAGGGCTGGGAGCAGTAACAGTCACCTGGATCCTGCACCCAGTACTGTACTCAATGTCCTTGGATACTTGGATGCCTCCTTCCAATATCAGTGGCTCCTTACCACAGGAACAGCTGTGTCCAATCACAGCTGATCACAATGTCCACAGAAGCCAACTACCCACTCTCTTCACTGCTCCTTCCCACACTGTCAGCATGTGGAGGAGAGGAGAAAAGACCCAATAATAGGCTTCTGCAAAAATGCATCCATCACTTCTGCCAATCTGTGCCCACCACTTCTGCCAATTAGTGCCCACCAGTGCTGCCACACAGTTTCCACTGCTGCTGATAATTAGTGCCCACCACTGATGCCAATTAGTGCACACTGCTGCCAATCAGTGCCCACCAGTGTCTCCTTATCAATGTCTGAAGCAAGAATCAGTGCCGTGCAAACAAAATAAACATACGAGAACATAATTAGAAAGATGCAAAAAAAAAAAAGAAATCCATGAGATGTAAATCCCTTTGGGAATTGCCTACCAGTGCCCATCAGTGCCACATATCAGTGCCCATCAGTGTTGCCTATCAGTGCCACATATCAGTGACCATCAGTGCCACATATCAGTGACCATCAGTGCCACATATCAGTGATCATCAATGCCGCCTATCAGTGCCCATCAGTGTTGCCTATCAGTGCCACATATCAGTGACCATCAGTGCCACATATCAGTAATCATCAATGCCGCCTATCAGTGCCCATCAGTGCCACCTATCAGTGCAGCCTCTTCAGTGCCTCTTCATTAGTGCCCATCAGTGCAGCCTATTCTCCAGACCCTGGAGAATAAAATGGCGATCGTTGCAATATTTTATGTCACACGGTATTTGCGCAGCGGTCTTTCAAATGCAATTTTTTGGGAAGAAATACACTTTTATCAGGGCTTCCCAAATTACAGCCCTGCAGCTGTTGCAGAACTGCACATCCCACTGCGACTGCAAACCAATCTGGAGGTGTCATTAACTTTACATTGATACCCCCAGCAATTCGCAGATCTCAGTGTGAACCATTGTGTGATTCTGGTGCCATGTGGGAACCGGCATTGATTCGCAGGGTTTCCCACATCGCACCAGTGTGAACTGGGACTAAATCTATAGTAACTCACAGGATCCCCATTGCTTGTTTCTTTTGGTGGCATTTAATCACCACTGGGGTTTTTATATATATATATATAATGTTTGGGGGTTCTAAGGACTTTTCTAGCAAATAATACTGATTTTAACTTGTAAGTTAAAGGCTTAGGCTGGCCATACACGATACAATTTTCTGATCAATTTTTTTGAAATTTACCTTCAACTATATAGTACAAACACCTGCCTAATTAGATACAAGTGAAAGTGTTGTTTAGCTTTGACCTCATATTATGTGGTTTGTGGTAAATCTAACAGAAAGTGTACAACAAAAGTTGAACATGTATGGCCAGCCTTAGGCTCCAAGGGGGTTAGTTAATCTTACCTGGTCATCCTACCATGCATCCTACCCAAGGGGGAAAACACTGCACCTAAGGAAGAGCCACTATGTCTCCCCGCCTTCATAACATGGGAGGGAGGTGTTCTGTAGCCCACAGAAGGAACTGGGAGTAATGCTAACTAGGAGTGCAGTCAGGGCCGCTGATAGGGGGGGACCACCCGTCCTCCTGTAGGGGGGGGCCCGGGCACACAGAGGGGCCTCAACAGCACGGGGAATCGGTGCGATCGGGCAGAGAGCAATTACAGAAGGAAGCCCTGTGCAGCTCTCTGCAGCAGCTGCAAGCCAGTCTCTCCCCCCCCCCCTTCCTGTCAATTTTAAGCTGCTGTGGGGAGAGACACAGACACTGGGCATCGTTCCTGTAATTGCTTCTCCGACACGATCCCCCTCCCTGTTCTGCCCGCTTCTGATCCCCGCTCCCCGTTTGCTCACCATTTCAGGTTGCCACCCTCCCCCCTGCTGCAGGCTTCCCTGTACTGTAAAAAAATAACAAATGCTAAAAAAATAATAGTAATTAAACGTTGTAATCATTTTAAAAAATTGTAAAATAAAATAATTCTAAACATTTAAAAAAAGATATATACATTTTTTTTAAATGTAAAAAATAATTTAAATGGGTAATTCACACGGGTTCTCTGTTATGTTTGTGTCTGCTAGTAGTGATTTTAGTGTATTTTTAGTCAAAATATTGTCTTGATATATTCGGGGGGGGGGGGGGGGCTGCCAGGTAGGCTGTACGGGGCCCCGTGATTTCTTACAGCAGTCCTGAGTGCAGTATACAAGCCATGCTTTAATGAGATTTCTGGCAGGATCAATGAGGTTTTTTTTTGGTTTTTGAAGATATAACAAAAAGCTTTCAATTATATACTTAGGAGAACAAAAGAAAGCTGTTGTGGTTTTTAATTATATTCATTATATCATTCATTATAATTATATTCAAATAAAATGATGTCCAGACAATATCAGGAGGCACGGACATTTTTTTGCTGACCCTTAAAATATAATTTTATGTTTCTCAGCCTTCTACTTCCCCCTTTCTTCCTTTTTTTTTTTTTTTTGGCATCATAAATCTCAGTTCTCTTTAACTATTACATATTTTTAGGTTTGCTGACTTTCTCAGAAGTTATATTTTGTAATTCTAACTGACAGATGTTTTGTAATATAACTGACAGAGCCAAGCCCAGGGGAGAGGTTCTGAACACATTTTTTTGAACTATATTTCAAGGATATATATACTGTATGTATGCTACTGTGCAAAAGTTTTAGGCAGGTCTATTATCAATGCTGTAAATCAGAGGTGTTAAACTCAATTTAGTCGCGGGCCACTCGTTGGCATTATATAAATATATTAAAAAAGAATAGCGCGCAAATGCAAAATAAATTACTACCAAATCTGAAGAGAGTCCATAAATAAAAATGGGGGTTTAGTCCCACCATATGGCCATATCGTGCTCAAGCCCACTACTGCGTCAAAGTACCCCATTATCAGTGGGTCCTACACTATCCATGAAAAAGAGAGATGAATCCAGCCTTTCTAACCCTTGGAGATAACACTCCTTGCTGGGGAAGATGTGCAAATGCACTACAGGGGACTCCTCCTATATCCACTTGATGGTGGACACTGATTGAGTACAGGTGTGTGTGGGGGGTGGGGAGGGCTGCTCAACCTCGATAGTCTGGTCAGACCGAATACATAATAAACAGGCAAAAAATTTGGGGGAGCATACCCATGTATTTCCAAAGCTGCTGCAGCTATGAACCAAAAGACATGTATATTAAAAAAGAATAGCGCAACCATGCAAAAGAAATTACTACCAAATCTGAAGAGAGTCCATAAATAAAAATGGGGATTTGGTCCCACCATATGGCCATATCGTGCTCAAGCCCACTACTGCGTCAAAGTACCCCATTATCATGGCTTTGTTTTTCAGAGAATAGATGCAGGAACCACAACCCCCCCCCCCACCAAACCACATTTAACGATGGGTGTGACCAAATTGCAGTAGGAGGATCTTAAAGGGCAAATAAATGCCATTTCTCTGCACCCCAGTTCCTATGTTTTCATACATAATTAATTCACTTAGCCTTACTTGCTTTGTTTCTACATCGGAGTGATAGCTTTTTGAGAGCAAACCTTCCATAATGACCACTTTTGGCCAGACTTCTCTGGACAGTAGATGGGTAATCCTGGGTCCCACTGGTTTCCACCAGTTCTGTGCTGATGGCACTGCTAGACATCTTCTGATGTGGAAGGGAAATAAGCATGATGTGTCTTTCATCTGCTGCATTAGGTTCCTTTGGTTGACCACTGCGTCTATGCTCCTCAATGTTACCCGACTACTGCCCGCTATGCTCCTCAACATTACCCAACCACTGCCTCTACTCTCCTCAACATTACCCAACCACTGCATCTACGCTCTTCAAGGTTACCCAACTACTGTCTCTACGCTCCTCAACATTACCCAACCACTGCATCTACGCTCCTCAATGTTACCCAACTACTGCCTCTACGCTCATCAACGTTACCCAACCACTGTGTCTATGCTCATCAACATTACCCGACTACTGCCTCTATGCTCCTCAACATTACCCAATCACTGCGTCTTCCCTCCTTAACGTTACCCGACTACTGCCTCTACGCTCCTCAACGTTACCCAACCACTGTGTCTACACTTCTCAATGTTACCCAATCACTGTGTCTATGCTCCTAAATGTTACCCAATCATTGTGTCTACATTTCTCAATGTTACCCAACCACTGTGTCTACGCTACTCAATGTTACCCAATCACTGTGTCTATGCTACTCAATGTTACCCAATCACCATGTCTACGCTCCTCAATGTTACCCAACCACTGTGTCTATGCTCCTCAATGTTCCCCAATCACTGTGTCTACAGTCCTCATTGTTACCCAACCACTGTGTCTACGCTAATCAATGTTACCCAATCACTGTGTCTACGCTCAATGTTACCCAATCACTGTGTCTACACTCCTCAATGTTACCCAACCACTGTGTCTATGCTCCTCAATGTTACCCAACCACTGTGTCTATGCTCCTCAATGTTACCCAATCACTGTGTCTATGCTCCTCAATGTTACCCAATCACTGGGTCTACACTCCTCAATGTTACCCAACTACTGTGTCTACGCTCCTCAACATTACCAGACCACTGCCTCTACGCTCTTTATTGTTACCCAACCACTGTGCCTACACTCCTCAACATTACCCAACCACTGCTTCTACGTTCCACAATGTTTCCCGACCTCAGCCTCTACACTCCTTAATGTTAACCAACCACTGTGTCTATGCTCTTCAACGTTACCCAATCACTGTGTCTATGTTCCCCATTGTTACCTAACCACTGTGTCTACGCTCCTCATTGGTACCCGGCCACTGCGTCTACACTCCTCAAAGTTACCCGAGCACTGCATCTATGCTCCTTAAAGTTACCCGACCACTGCGTCTACGCTCCTCAAAGTTACCTGACCACTGCGTCTACGCTCCTCAAAGTTACCCAACCACTGCGTCTGCGCTCCTCAAAGTTACCCGACCAATGCGTCTGCGCTCCTCAAAGTTACCCGACCAATGCGTCTGCGCTCCTCAAAGTTACCCGACCAATGCGTCTGCGCTCCTCAAAGTTACCCAACCAATGCGTCTACGCTCCCCAAAGTTACTTGTTTCTTTCTACAAAAGAGCTTGAGCAGCACAACATAAATCCCCAGTCTGCCATTGAAACCTTTGCCTGGGATAGACCTTGCTGATGCAGTATAACTACTTTGTGTCTTGTTGCTGTGCTCAGTCTTGTCACGGGAACACATTTAATCCTTTGATCGCCTCTGTTAGCCCCTTCCCTGCCAGTGTCATTGATACAGTGACAGTGCATATTTTTTAGCACCCCCTTGCTACTCTGTGACTGTATCATTATCCTGACTCAGAGGGTAAGAGGAGCATCTCTCAGTTACTCTGCAACCACACCATTATCTTGACTCAGCGAGTGGGAGGAGTGCCCGTGTTACTTGCCGAGCGTACCATCATCCTGACTCAGAGCACAGGAGAGCCCCTCTGTTACTCTACAACCGTACCATCATCCCGACTCATGGGGTAGGAGGAGAGCCCGTCTGTTACTCTGCAACCGTACCACCATCCCGACTCATGGGGTAGGAGGAGTGGCCCTCTGTTACTCTGCAACCGTACCATCATTCCAACTCAGTGAGTAGGAGAGCCCCTCTGTTACTCTGCAACCGTACCACCATCCCGACTCATGGGGTAGGAGGAGTGGCCCTCTGTTACTCTGAAACCGTACCATCATCCCGACTCATGGGGTAGGAGGAGTGGCCCTCTGTTACTCTGAAACCGTACCATCATTCCAACTCAGTGAGTAGGAGAGCCCCTCTGTTACTCTGTGACCATACCATCAACCTGACTGAGTAGCAAGGGAGCCCCTCTGTTACTTGGTTACTGTACTGTCATCCTGACTCAGAGGGTAGGAGAAGCACCCCTCTGTTAAAGGCACATAGACCCATTTTATTTTTTTTCCCCCTTTTATTGGTTGAACTAAATGGAAGAACTACAGTGCTTGAAAAAGTATTCACACCCCTTGACACTTTCCACATTTAGTCATGTTACAACAAAAAATGTAAATGTATTTTATTGGGATTTTATGTGATAGACCGACACAAAGTGGCACATAATTGTGAAGTGGAAAGAAAATGATAAATGGTTTTCAACATTTTTTCCAAATAAATCTGTGAAAAGTGTGGTGTGCATTTGTATTCACCCCCCCCCCCTTTCTTCTTTCTCCTTTTTGTGATTTAGGTTTGGACTTTGACTGGGCAATTCTAACTCATGAATATACTTTAATCTTAACCAGGGATCCCCAAACTACGGCCCCCCCAGCTGTTGCTGAATTACAGGTCCCATGAGGCATTGTAAAACTCTGACAGTCACAGACATGACCAGGCATTGTGGGAATTGTAGTTCCTGAACAACTGGAGGGCCATAGTTTGGAGATCCCTGAAACCATTCCATTGTAGCTCTAGCTGTATGCAGCTCCTTCGGAGTTCCCATGGGCCTCTTGGCTGCTTCTCTGATGAATGCTCTCCTTGCCAGGCCGGTCAGTTTAGGTGGATGGTCATGTCTTGGTAGGGTTGCAGTTGTGCCATACTCTTTCCATTTTCCTATGGTGGAGTGAACAGCGCTCCGTGAGATGCTCAAAGCTTTGGATATTTTATTTATAACCTAACCCTGCTTTAAACTTCTCCACAACTTTATCCCTGACCTTTCTGGTGTGTTCCTTGGCCTTCATGATGTGGTTTGTTCACTAAGGTTCTCTAACAAACCTCTGAGGGCTTCACAGCTGTATTTATACTGAGATTAAATTACACACAGGTGCACTCTATTTACTAATTAGGTGACTTCTGAAGGCAATTGGTTTCACTAGGTTTTAGTTAGAGGTATCAGAGTAAAGGGGGGTGAATACAAATGCACGCCACACTTTTCACATATTTATTAGTAAAAAATTTGGAAAACCATTTATCATTTTCCTTCCACTTCACAACACAATTATGTGCCACTTTGCGTTGGTCCATCACAAAAAATCCCCAAAAAAATACATTTAGGTTTTTGGTTGTAACGTGAAATGTGGAAAATTTCAAGGGGGATGCATACTTTTTCAAGGCACTGTATGTAACTATGTAATAGATATGACACTACTATAACAGTAAAAATACAAAATAATTGTACAGTCAAAAGCAGGTCGGACTGCCTACTGCAAAGGCTCTGCCGAATCGGTGAGAACTGCTGGCATTAGAGATCAGCCACACAGGGGGTGGATTGTTTTGGGCCAACTCATAGACTTGCAGCACACCTGCTATATAGTACTGCAAAACAGGAAGCAAGGTTTGCAAATGTAAAGCCAACATCTACATGGATAATTTCAAACTGTACATAAGCACAAGTTAATTTTTTTTATTTTTTTAAAAACAAAATGCACAATAATAATATATTTTATATAAAACTGATCTCTTTTCAACGTCTTAAAAAATAAGACTATACATTCTCTTTAAAGTGGAAATCCCCAGTAAACAAATATTTTTTATTATAAATAGGAGTAATATAAAAAGGATCCGATTCTAAAAGTGAAACAATCCAGGATCTGGCCGCACATTACGGGTGCCAAGCTATGGCACGGCGAATCATTTGGCTGAGATCGGCGCCACGTTCACAGTGGATTTTATTTTTGCGTTTCTGCGCTCCGATCATTCGTTTCCCATAGCTGCCTGTAGATGGAAATAGTGAACATTGTCAGTATAAAAGCAAAAAAGATCATCCTGAGCTTCAAATATCACAAATGCATGAAAGAAAATGTGAAATCCACACTAGCTGGAATATATGGTAACAGTGCGAGGCTCTGTCACTGTATAAGGGCTTGGCAGACTCTGCTTTGCTCAGCGGGGGATCGATCCCCTGATAAACTGCTTCCAGGTTTTGTAATTCCCGGATTGGGATCTGGAGGAGTCCAAAGGCTTCAAAGAGCCTTGGGTGGGATGAAGCCTTTCACCCAGAGAGTCCAGGTCTTGCTGGAGACCAGCAGCATGTGTGTGCAGGTGTGCACAGCCATTATAATCAAAGGCCTGACAGCAGGTCAGGGCTCTCAATAGGACAGGTGACAGGTCCGTCTCTGCTAACTGTGCAGAGTCCTGCTCTCCCCTATGCAGAAACTGGAACCGCCTGTCCCGTTTTCACCCGATCCTATCCAATCCTCCAGACGGATGGAAAATAGGTTCACCATCCGTCTGAATCTGGTGGGCAGGATCAGATCCCATAGCGGCTCCATAGGAGTGAATGGAGGGTCCGATCAGGTCCATCTGAAAAACTGACAGGCAGACCTGATCGGACCACTCGTTTAAAAAGGCCCCTTAAAGTGGGCAAAAGGGATACATGATTCACAGAGGAGGGGTGTGATAAATGGAGAAAGGTGGGTTTAAAGCTGTTTCCAGGTTTTGTAATTCCCGAATTGGGATCTAGAGTTCAAAGGCTTCAAAGAGTCTTGGGTGGGATGAAGCCTTTCAACCAGTGTCCAGGTCTTGCTGGAGACCGCCAGCATGTGTGCGCAGGTATGCACAGCCATTATGATCAAACGCTTGACAGAAGGTCAGGGCTTTAATAGTACACAGGTGTGCTCTACTCAGGAGAATGTACTCCATGCTGGAGTCAGGAGGTTCTTCTGTGTTCAGAAAACTGAGCGAGGCCAAATGACAGAGAACCTAGAGGTCCGAGGAGAACTAAAAAAAGAGGCCAAAGCCGTGGGACCATGCAGCAGGAAGCTGCAACTAAAGAGCCAAAACAAAGCTGAAGCTGTGGTATGTGAGCACAGGTGTGCTTAGTCAGTCTGGAAGACCAAGGTACAAGGCTTGAGCAGCGGTGCTGCAAAGAAGAAGCAAGGAGGCTAGGTATTAGTTTGACCTTTTTTTTTTTTTTTCTGATGTATGATGTACGGAATGATGTATGAAGCTGAAAACCCTGTGTAGGAAATGCTGAAAATAGGGACTTTATTTTAAAATAAAAGTTGGCCACCAAGCCCTGAAAATGCATTTCCTGGTTGACATAAACTCATTTAACAAGCTCTACACCACTGAAATAACCTCCCCAAATTTTACAATATCTAAAGCTCGCTAAGAATAAATCCTGCCCTCACTGAAAGCTGTATGTGCCTTTTGTGGAGATGAGGGATGTGCATACATCCCACACAGATGCCCCAGGTAGAAGGTGATATACAGAGCATCCAGAAAGTATTCACGGCGCTTCAATTTTTCCAAATTTTATGTTACAGACTTATTCCAAAATGGATTAAATTCTTTATTTTCCTCAAAATTCTACAAACACTCCCCCATAATGATAATGCAAAAGAAATTTGTTTGAAATAAAAAATTCAAGAAATCCCATGTACATAAGTATCACAGCCTTTGCTTAATACTTTGGTGAAGCACCTTTGGCAGTCTGAAGGACAATAATATGGCCTTTTGTTTAGAAAGTTTGGAGACCCCTGCCCTATAGCATCACCCCTCACCTACCGAAAGGCTGCAGAATCTCGCTCCCAAAGGAGGCAGGAGTGACAAAGGGATATAACAGGAGCAAATTAGTGTTCTCTCTGCTCTCTTAATGATCTTGTCATTGGCAAATTACCTAATGTGACATGGCCCTTAGGTTGAAGAGTCAGATCATAGTGTGACATGGACCTTAGGTTGAAGAGTCAGATTATAGACTGATATGGGCCTTTGATTGAAAAGTTGATGAATCATACATTGACATGGATCAGATAAGTGGGATCATAGTGTAACATGGGGCTAATATGAAGGGAAGAATCATAGTATGACATGGACCTTAGCATGAATGGAAGGATCATAATGTGACAAGGGGTGGTGGAAGAGCTGATGGATTATTGTATGACATGGGCCTTAGGTTGAAGAATGGACAGCTCATAGTGTGACATGGGACTTTGGTTGAAGAGCTAATGGATCATAGTGTGACACTGGCCTTTGGTTGAAGAGTTCACAGATCTTAGCATAACATGGGCCTTAGGATGTAGGGAAGGATCATAGTGTGACATGGGCCTTTGGTTGAAGAGTTGATGGATCATAAAGTGATATAGGCCTTAGGTTGAAGAGTTGATGGATCATTGTGTGACATGGGCCTTAGGTTGAAGAGATGATGGATCATAGTGTGACATGGGCCTTAGGTTGAAGAGTTTGATCATTGCGTGACATGGGCTTGAGGATGAAGAGAAGGAACTTCATGTTACAAGGGCCTTTGGTTGAAGAGTTCAAAGATAATAGCATGACATGGGCCTTAGAATGTAGGGAAGGATCATAGTGTGACATAAACCTTTGGTTAACGAGTGGATGGATCATAGTGTGACATGGGTCTTAGGTTGAAGAGGCAGATCATAGAGTGATATAGGCCTTAGGTTGAAGAGATGTTGGATCATTGTGTGACATGGGCCTGAGGATGAAGAGAAGGAACGTCATGTTACAAGGGCCTTTGGTTGAAGAGTTCACGGATTATAGAATGACATGGGCCTTAGGCTGTAGGGAAGGATCATAGTGTGACATGAGCCTTTGGTTGAAGAGTTGATAAATCACAGTGTGATATGGGCTTTAGGTTGAAGAGACAGATCATAGTGTGATATAGGCCTAATGGGCCATACACACTATAAGATTTTCTGTAGACTTTTTCCTTTAGACTTACCAAAACCATGTAATATGAGGTCAAACCTAAACACTTTCAATTTGTATGCAATCTGGCAGGCCCTTACACTACATAGAAAAGGGTAAATCTGAAGGAAATCTAACCACAAAAGTTGGATAGTGTGTATCCAGCTTTAGGTTGAAGATTTGATGGATCATTGTGTGACATGGGCCTTCAGTTGAAGAGTTGATGGCTCATAGTGTGACATAGGCCATAGGTTAAAGAGTTGGATTATTGTGTGACATGGGCCTTAGGATGAATAAAAGGAACGTCATATTACAAGGGCCTTTGGTTGAAGAGTTCACAGATTATAGCCTGACATGGGCCTTAGGGTGTAGGGAAGGATCATACTGTGACAAACTTTTGGTGAAGAGTTGATGGATCACACAGTGTGACATGGACCTTACGTTGAAGAGTAGGGTCATAGTGGGACATGGGCCTTAGTTTGAAGAGTTGATGGATCATTGTGTGACATGGGCCTTAGGTTGAACAGTTGATGGATCAAGTTGTGATATGAGCCTTTAGTTGAAGAGATGATGGCTCATAGTATGACATGGGCCCAAGGTTGAAGAGTTGGATCATAGTGTGACATGGATCTTAGGTTGAAGCGTTGGATCGTAGTGTGATATGGGTCTTTGGTTGAAAAGTTGATAGACCACAGGGTAACATGGGCCTTGGCCTGAAGAGTTAAAAGGATCATATAGCATTTTTCATTTAAAGAATGTCAGATTTTCCTTTTTTCCCCCAAGTGCAGTACAAGAACTGAAAAAGGCCTCCTGTTGTAAGGAACTAAAGCTTCTAAACCTTTCCAGTCAAAGTCCTTCATGTTGAGAGATGAATTGCCTCAATTACATTGCTAATATATTCCCACTATTGGGAATTGTCAGGTGTGTGGGCTACAATGGTAGACTCACCCTGGCTTGCAGTGATTTCTGACCCCGGTGAATTTTGCTTTTCTTCTTATATACTGAATGGAGTCTTTCAATCAGGAAGCGTTTATCTTCACCTTCCTAGAGCAGACAGGAGAAAGACATGAGTTAACAACTACCATGATTACAGCTTAACACCAGTCAGATATACCAGGTATACCTTTAGACATAATAAAATGTTTGATTACATCAGTGCAAGCATTGTATCATCAGTGTGTAGATGGGGAAAGGTGGAGATGTTATCTAGTCTTAATACACTTCTTGCACAAGGGTGACAATGCTGATCCTCCATAGATAGACTACAGGACGGAAATTGGGTTACTGGCAGGATCACAGGTGAAAATAAAGGGAAAAAAGCCTAATAAAGAAAAAACGAGTGCTGCCACCACATTCAAGCACTGGTAAGTGACTACAATAGATTTTTGCAGTTGGCTGTACAGATTTGTATCCCACTAGCGGCAATTAGGATGGGCATTGGTGATGCCTTTTTTCCACAAAGCGGGTTCTCTGAGAGGTGGCAATCAAGTGCTGGAAACAAGTGGGAATTGCCCTCTATATCTGTGAGGTCCTACTGTCCCAGTGAGTGTGAACTCAGGTCACTTGCTGGTAGTTGGTGTCCATCATACATTTAATGGCTTTTGTACACAGATTTCCCCATGTCTCCAAGGACTGATCCCCAGGATTTTAGCATCAGACTTATTAGGATTAGTTATAGAGGATATGGCCTCCCAATGTAAGATGCATATTCTGACATTTGAGTGGTCTCTTTTATAGGAAGCTGCATACAAGGACTTTACATATCGTTCTTTTTCACTGGCTGTTTGTAAGAATTACTGCAGACTGATCTATTTAGTTTGTAGGCATAGAACATGCTCACCACTAAGAGACCTAAGAGATGACGGTTACCCTTGATAAAGTCACGTGTGATTGTGACACAACGCGTCGGAAAAAGCTGTGGTGACGTCACTTCCGGTCTACGGCCGAGATCGGAAGTATCGGAACGGACAGCATCGGCGGGATCCTTCGCTATCTCCTTGAATGCTTACTTTACCCTGCAAGATTGTAAGTGCAATTTTTAAATTTGATTCATTAAACTTCATGAATTTACTACACTATGAGAGTCCTCCATATTTTTCTCTGGTAAACGAGTACCCTAAGAATCTTACAGCGGTTGCTACATACCGAGGTCACTATAGAAGATCACCACTTGATGTACTCGGTGTACCCATATATCTGAGGAATACAGCAGAGGAGAGATTGATCTTTAAAGCGGAGTTCCACCCTGGGAATACTTTTTTTAATAAAAATACCCCCGGGACAGTCAGGGCTAGTGCATTCCACAATGGCTAGCCTCTGATCTGTCCTGGGTTGCACTTACCTTTTAGAAGAAATACTTACCTTGAAAAAGTATTGTCCAGCGCTGCCATCTCAGGTGTGGGCAGCTTGAAGCCAGCGCGATCCTCTTCTGTGTCCTCTTCCGTCTTCTTCGGTCCCACGATGCACTGCACCGGCCCCGCCGTCACTTCCGGTGCCGCAGCACCATCCCTGCACAGCTTCTGGGCATGCCCAGAAGCTGTTTAGCAAAGGATGACCGCGCCTGCACCGGAACTGACGTCGGGGCCGGTGCAGGCGAATTGATTCCTGGGAGCGATGACGTTCAGCTCCCAGGAATCATTGCAAAGCCAGGAAGTGACGAATCGCCGTGGCCGCCGAGGGAAGGAAGAAGAAGATACGCGAGTACATTTTCTTCTAAACCAGGTAATTAAAAAAAAAAAAAAAAATTGCGATTATCCATTTGTTTTTCAGGTGACCCCGGGCATGAAGATGGAGGTAAGTTTTATTTTAGGGTGGAACTCTGCTTTAAAGTCTGCAGGTTGACCATTGATACCTGAAACGCTCTTCTGAGTGTTAATGGAGGTGAGCGGCCATTGCACTTAATTGTGGATTCCTAGCTCACCAAAGTCCGCACTGGGGGTCACCGGAAGTGTCCTGTGTCACTGCACCGCATATGAACTTTGTTTCAACATTTCACTTTTTAGCATATTTTGTGCACTTTTTGCACTTTATTCTGGGACTGATATTTATTTATTTGTATTGTGCTGTTCGCGGTGTATTTATCTAGCACGTGAAGATATACTTAGTGTCACTACTTGCTTTCTTATTTGTCACTGACATTTGATTTAAATTTCATCCACTGTGCAACTGAATAGTCGCAGTGGTTCACTCTTCATAAGGCATTTATTGAATGTTTAAAAGATTTATTGCCACCATTTGTAATTTTATTTTTATCAACACATGGTTGAATTTATTCATTCACTTGTGAAACTGAAAGGTCACAGTGGTTCACTTTTCACAGGATATTCACTCAGTTGCATATTAATTTATTTATTATTTATCATACTTCCTATATTGATCACCTTTCACCACCACTTAACAGCATCATTGTTCATCATATTTATTGATATTTATTTCGGCACATGAGCACTTTGGCACTTTTACATTTTATTATATTTTAGAGGATTTAAGAAGATTGTTTTATATTTCAATATTAATATTTATGGTTCACCAATTTTAGATATTTTGCGCTGATTCTCCTATTCTTGTCTTACTGTAACAAATGGACTTACATTGGCGATCTGCTCCTTCAGCAAGCTGATGACTTTTCTCTGTCCATTTACAATCTGGATATGGAAGTAAATGACCACCCTGGAAAAACAAAGATTACCTTTAGAATATTTCTCTCTTCAGATTACCGAAATTAGAACACCTCTCTGTTCCTCTGTGTATGGAGAACGCCACACTCCCGACCCAAGTGAATTTTTACCGACCCAACTGAATTTTTAATATAAGTGTAGGATGGCCTCAGCTCTCCGTGTTTCGTCCAGCTCACCGGGGCTTAAGGCCCGTACACACGTACCGATCGTCGGCATACAAACGTCGGCGGACGAAAGATCTGCCGATTGTACGCTTGTTAGTATGGTGCCTCCGACAGCTGTCTGCGCACATTCTGCGGACAAGAGTCTTTCTTGCAAGCATTAAAATTTTTGTATGCCGACACCAGAACGGACGATTGTTCGCCAGTCAGTACAGAATTCTGCCGACAGACCGCAGATTTGCAAGACTGGGCATGCTCAGAAAAGAAAAAACACAGGGAAAGTTAACCATTACATGACATCACTTCTGCAGTCGGAGGACAAAATTCTTGGGCAGTCTTTGCACTTTTCAACAGACACCGACATCCCGGGGAGAAAAGACGAACGTTTGTATGCCGACGATCGGTACGTGTGTACGGGGCTTTAGTCTTAGAGGTCATCTCCCTGTACCTCGTAGTAATTCATCACATTCAACAGAAAATTCTCAGAAATATATATAAAAAAAAAAGTCTCATCAATCTTGCTCTAAAGATGTGAGACTGAGAGGACCCTGCGCTTATGGAAAAAGTGCTTGAGTGCAACAATATACTAGTGAATTGTGTGTAAAAAGCTGCTAGCTGCAGTGTAAAAGTGCTGAGTGCTCTTTTGAAATGTGTACAACTGTGATTTGCAGCGCTGCTTAAATTGGTTTATAAATATATCAAAAATTCATATAAAATAATAGAATGAATGAAATACTTCATATAAATTAAATAAATAATACAATACATAAAACTCATAAAGTGCTGTAGTATTGGTGAAAATAAATATATGGCTCAATGTCCATTATATCATCGTGTTGCCGTGATGAATCTTTTCACTTGAACTCATGCAGGTGCTAAAGTGCTTGATTTGTGCTTTGTTCGGGGTCTCCCCCTTTGGTTATCTACTCACCGATAGATGGTAGATTTTGCGAGTATAGGTTGGATAAAGACTTGTTTGTGAAGGTCCTTGTCTATCCAGGACAAGGTACCCCTAAAAGTAGTTGGTCACATTCAAATGGACTTAATCTGTTAAACATTTTGCTACTCATCCAAACAACATCTTTAGAGCAAGTGTACAACTGTGATTTGCAGAGGACGATGTGCTACACATCGAAACGCGTCTAGTGATTGGTCGAGCGTATCACGTGACCTCCGGCCGGTGTAGTGGATGCTGCGGGAGCAGTCAGCCGCCGAGCCGCTCTCTTCATTCATTCATTTTTTTGCATGATATTATACTATGTTTGTGAGTATATTCCCATTGTTTTTTCAATAAACACCCCCCTTTTTAAACGATCTTCACCATGAATGACTCTCTTTTCATGAGGACATCGGGGAGGAATTAATACTCACAGAAATAATTATACATCAAGCGGAGAAGCAGGGCACAACTATCCTTACATGCCTGAAAACTACCATCTATCGGTGAGTAGATAACCAAAGGGGGAGACCCCGAACAAAGCACAAATCAAGCACTTTAGCACCTGCATGAGTTCAAGTGAAAAGATTCATCACGGCAACACGATGATATAATGGACATTGAGCCATATATTTATTTTCACCAATACTACAGCACTTTATGAGTTTTATGTATTGTATTATTTATTTAATTTATATGAAGTATTTCATTCATTCTATTATTTTATATGAATTTTTGATATATTTATAAACCAATTTAAGCAGCGCTGCAAATCACAGTTGTACACTTGCTCTAAAGATGTTGTTTGGATGAGTAGCAAAATGTTTAACAGATTAAGTCCATTTGAATGTGACCAACTACTTTTAGGGGTACCTTGTCCTGGATAGACAAGGACCTTCACAAACAAGTCTTTATCCAACCTATACTCGCAAAATCTACTTGTTCGACATAGAAGAGGAGAACTAATCTGTGGAACCTATGTCGAACAAGTAGATTTTGCAAGTATAGGTTGGATAAAGACTTGTTTGTGAAGGTTCTTGTCTATCCAGGACAAAGTACCCCTTTGGCTCTACCAGGATAAGTCATGTCTTTGTTTCTTGGTGGGAATGAGTGCCAAGGAATTGTATACATAGAAGAGGAGAACTAATCTGTGGAACCTATGTATACAATTCCTTGGCACTCATTCCCACCAAGAAACAAAGACATGACTTATCCTGGTGGAGCCAAAGGGGTACTTTATCATGGGTGGCCAAGAACCTTCACAAACAACTCTATTTATCAACCTATACTATCAGAATCTACTTGTTTACCATAGTTCCACAAGCTAATTCTTATTCCATGTATAAACTTCCCTGCCATCCATTCCCACCAAGACATCACTTAACCTGGTGGAGCCAACATCTATTAAAGGATTAGTTCACCTGTTCTAGTTCTTCTAATCTAAACCATTGATTGACCCAAATCTAACCATTAATTGTAGTGTATTCTTATTTTCTAGCAGAGAGATGCATTTATCATCCAGTACCCTCCACTGACTCACAACAGGACTGAAGATGCAACGTATATGAACAAAGTATTCTCCCAGAGGTAGTGGTGAATCCAGCTGATCCAGCTCAGGCGAGGGTTCAAGACTTCTAGTTGCCGGACGTAAATTTTGCCGGCCTCATACATTGTGTTGAGAGATCGGAACGGGCCGCAAGATATTGAAGGCGTTACCCTGTCAAAGAGAGAGGGATAATGTCACTGCATACGATATTAAAGTGGATCTTCACTGCATCAGATCAACACAAACAAAAAAACAAAATCAAACTAATTTTTAATATTCAAATGAAACCCCCATCTCCATCCTTGTCTCCATGTTTTATTTTGTTAAGAAATCACTTTGAAAAATACATCCCTTAGCATTTATGGCTTTGGCCATCTTGAGTAAGAGCAGGCTCAGTTTCCGCTAGTGCGACTTGTCATGTGACTTTGGACATATAAGGTCGTGTCACGTGACAATTCACAGCCAATTGATTTCAGTGGCACCCATTCCCATCTATGCCACTTTGAAAATCAGCGACTTTGAAAAAGGTGCCTGCACTGCTTTGATGGGACTTTGATCCAGAGAGAGTAAACTTGGATTAAATCTGCACTCAAAGTCGCACAACTTAGGAGCTGCACTAGTGGAAACGTAGCCAGTAGGCGACTTTGAAGTGCGACTTTGAGTGCAACTGTGTAATGAGTGAAATAAACGGTCACTCCCCCACGGTCTGGGGCTCCATCCAAGATCTCATCTAGTGGAGTTTCAATGATCACGGGAACGGTGTGAAATCAGCCCAAAACTACACGAGAGAATTGTGAATGATCTCAAGGCTGCTGGGACCATAGTCACCAGCAGGGGCAGACTGGCAACTTTCAGTCCAGGGGGCAAGTACACACCAGAGGCCCATGGTGCAGCGAATCGGCCCCCATCCCACTCCCCCTCTTCCTGACCTCCTCCTGACCCACATTCCAGGCTGAATCTCTGCTCCTGATACTCTCTATTCATCGGCTGAATCCTGGTTCCCAACATGGCCAGCAGGGGGCAGTTGGGGGGAGCTGGGACTGCTTGGTTGGGGCTGGCCGGGTGAGGAGAGTCTCCAATGGGGCATTGAACTGGCCTCTGCTCAGACACATTTAGCACCATCCATGCTGGGGGGGGGACTTGCACTCTGTCCTTGTCTTTATCCTGCACTCAGCAGGTCAGCGGTGGGGGCTTTTTATTTCTCTTCACCAGGAATCCTTTAGGCATGTCTGTAGCAGAAGAGGTGCAGCCTTTTTACAGGGCATCAGAGAGGCCCAGGGGGCAATTGCCCCCCTGCCCCAGTCCTCCCCTGGTCACCAGGAATACAATTGGTAAGACACTACGCCTTGAAGGACTGAAATTAACTCCTGCAGCACCCGCAAGGTCCCCCTGCTCAAGAAAGCACATGTACAGGCCCGTCTGAAGTTTGCTAATGAACATCTGAATGATTCAGAGGAGAACTGGGTGAAAGTTTTGTGGTCGGATGAGACCAAAATAAACATTTAACACAGGGCTCAGTACTTGGGGAGGTACTAATGCAAACCTCCTGATTTGTATACAGTAGCTCATATACTATATACAGGCATACCGCACTTTTAAATACACAATGGGACCAGAGCATGTATGTAAAACTAAAATGTACTTAAAGTGAAGCAAAACCTTTTCCCACTTCTTAATGCATGTATATACACTAGCTCTATGGGAAATCTTGGTCAGCTTGACATGGCACTGCTTCTGAACTATAAGTGACAAGGACACCAAACCCTGGGAAGCACATTAAGGGGACCCAGGACTACGACATGGTAGATTACCTAGGCAAGCTGGCCGACCCTATATGTTGTAGTCCTGGGTCCCCTCTCGGGGCTCCCCAAGTTTGGTGTCCCTGTCATTTATGGTTCGGGAGCAGTGCCATGACAAGCAGACCAAGATTTCCCATAGACACCAATGGTAAAGACGGGAGCAGTGCCATGTCAAGCTAACCAAGATTTCCCATAGACACCAATGGTAAAGACAGGAGCAGTGCCATGTCAAGCTGACCAAGATTTCCCATAGAGGCCAATGTTAACCACTTTACGACCTCCCACCACAGATTTACTGCGGCAGGCAGCCACTCCTGGGCGAAACGACCTAGCTCTACGTCGCTCGCTCTCAGGAGGCTAGGGGGCGAGCACGCTCCCGCCGCCGCTCGTCAGCCGGGAAGCCAGTGCATGTGTCAGGTGGCTTTGATTACTGCCTTACACTGGCGATCGTTCCCTGCTGAGAGAGAAGGACGATCGGCTGATGTAAACACAGCCGACCATTCTTTTCTCTGGAGTGATCACAGAGCTCATGTGATCCTGCTATATAGGATCGCATGTCTCTGTGATGACTTCACAAGGGTGAACCCCCCCCAGTTAGAATCACGCCCCTAGGGTCACATTTAACTCCTTGATCACCTATACTGTTAATCCCTTCCTTGCCATTATCATTATTACAGCAACAGTGCATATTTATAGCACTGATTACTGTAGTAAGGTCACTGGTCCCCCCCAAAAGTGTCAAAAATGTCAGTCAGGGGTCCGATCTGTCCGCCACAATGTCGCAGTCCCGCAAAAAAAAAAAAAATCGCAGATCGCCGCCATTACTAGTAAAAAAAAAAAAAACAATAAAAATGACATAAATCTTTCCCGTAGTTAGTAGGCGCAATAACTTTTGTGTAAACCAATCAAAATACACTTATTGCGATTTTTTTTACCAAAAATATGTAGCAGAAAACAAATTGGCCTAAAATTTTAAATTTTGATTTACATTTTTTTTTTTGGGGAAGGTTATATAGCAGAATGTGAAAAATATGTTTTTTTTTTTCAAAATTGTCGCTATTTTTTTGTTTATAGCGCAAAAAATAAAAAATAAAAATCGCACAGGTGATCAAATACCACCAAAAGAAAGCTCTGTTTGTGGGGGAAAAAAGGACATAAATTTCGTTTGGGTACAGCGTCGCATGGCCGATCAATTGTCGCAGTGAATAGGGCCTGGTCATTAAGCAGGAAAATCCCCCGGTCTGAAAGTGGTTAAAGGCAGATAGCAAACAGGGAGTGTCCCAGGGGAATTTGAATGGACAAGGCTGGGTTATGTCAGAATAATAAGTATAAAGGATAAAGAAAAGCAGAATTTTTTTTTTTTTTTATTCTACTTTTCTTTAGCCTTTATACTTATTATACTGACATAACCCAGCCTTGTCCATTCAAATTCCCCTGGGACACTCTGTTTGCGATTTTCATTTATGTTTTGGGGAAGAGACATGTGCTGCTTCAGGTACACCCGCATATCCATCCTCGGCTTTGTCCAATGTTAAAGCAGGGAGCAG
Source organism: Pelophylax lessonae (assembly GCF_965119305.1). NCBI lineage: Eukaryota > Metazoa > Chordata > Amphibia > Anura > Ranidae > Pelophylax > Pelophylax lessonae. The sequence continues at coordinate 7,386,609 of NC_138778.1, forward strand.
TGCCATGTCAAGCTGACCAAGATTCCCCATAGAGGCCAATGTTAACCACTTTACCACCGGAGGATTTTGCTGTCTTCCGTCCAGGCCACTTTTTGCGATTCGGCGCTGTGCGACTTCAACTGACAATTGCGCGGTCGTGCGACGCCGTACCCAAACGAAATTTACGTCCTTTTTTTCCCACAAACAGAGCTTTCTTTTGGTGGTATTTGATCACCTGTGCGATTTTTACTTTTTGCGCTATAAACAAAAAAAGAGCGTTTATTTTGAAAAAATAACAATATTTTTAACATTTTTTTATATGAAATTCCCCCCAAAAAAGATGTAAAAACCAATTTTTTTAAAAATTTTTGGCCAATTTGTTTTATGCTACATATGTTTGGTAAAAAAAAAATCGCAATAAGCGTATTTTGATTGGTTTGCGCAAAAGTTATTGCGTTTACTAACAAAGGGAAAGATTTCTGTCATTTTTGGTGTTTTTTTTTTTAACGCGTAATGGCGGCGATCTGCGATTTTTTTTGCGGGACTGCGACATTGCGGCGGACAGATCGGACCCTTGACTGACATTTTTGACACTTTTGGGGGTACCAGTGACATTACTGCAGTAATCAGTGCTATAAATATGCACTGTTACTGTAAAAATGACACTGGCAGGGAAGGGGTTAATTTTATTGGAGAGGGAGGGGTTAATGTATGCCTGGTGCTTACTGACGTGTAGGGGGGGAGGTGACTGTGTGAGTCATGGACAGATCGGATGTCCAGCTATGCTGAACAGTCCGATCTGTCACTCCCTGTCACTATGGAGATCCGCCCGCTGTGTTTACACACAGCGGGCGGATCTCCAGACTCGATCCCCGACGATCGGGTAAGAGCAGCGGCGATCGCCGCTGCTCCTCCCCTGGCCCGACTCCCGCTGTGAATGAAAACAGCGGGAGCGAGCCTCTGGCGGCGCGCAAGCGCCGCCCAGAAGGGGGAGTGTCCAGTCACGTTAATACTACGTGGCTGGACGATAACGAACCACTCTGCCGCAGTAGTATTACTGTGAGCGGAGGTAGAGTGGTTAAAGACAAGGAGCAGTGCCATGTCAAGCTAAGATTTCCCATAGAGGCCAATGTTAAAGACAGGGAGCAGTGCCATGTCAAGCTGACCAAGATTTCCCATAGAGGCCAATGTTAAAGACAAGGAGCAGTGCCATGTCAAGCTGACCAAGATTCCCCATAGAGGCCAATGTTAAAGACAAGGAGCAGTGCCATGTCAAGCTAAGATTTCCCATAGAGGCCAATGTTAAAGACAAGGAGCAGTGCCATGTCAAGCTAAGATTTCCCATAGAGGCCAATGTTAAAGACAAGGAGCAGTGCCATGTCAAGCTGACCAAGATTCCCCATAGAGGCCAATGTTAAAGACAGGGAGCAGTGCCATGTCAAGCAGACCAAGATTTCCCATAGAGGCCAATGTTAAAGGCAGGGAGCAGTGCCATGTCAAGCTGACCAAGATTTCCCATAGAGGCCAATGTTAAAGGCAGGGAGCAGTGCCATGCCAAGCTGTCCAATATTTCCCATAGAGGCCAATGTTAAAGGCAGGGAGCAGTGCCATGTCAAGCTGACCAAGATTCCCCATAGAGGCCAATGTTAAAGACAGGGAGCAGTGCCATGTCAAGCTGAACTAAGATTTCCCATAGAGGCCAATGTTAAAGGCAGGGAGCAGTGCCATGTCAAGCTAACCAAGATTCCCCATAGAGGCCAATGTTAAAGTGGAGTTCCACCCTATTTTTATACTTACCTCCATCTTCTCGCTCCGGGTCACCTGAAAAAGAAATGGATAATCGCATATTTTTTTTTTTTTTACTTACCTCGTAGCGAAGAAAATATACTTACCTTACTTCCTTCTTCCTCCTTCCTCGGCCGCGGCCCGTCGTCACTTCCTGGCTCTGCAATGATTCCTGGGAGCTGAACGTCATAGCTCCCAGGAATCATTGCGCCTGCACCGGCCCCGACGTCAGTTCCGGGTCGCGCGCGTCATCCCCTTCTAAACAGCTTCTGGGCATGCCCAGAAGCTGTGGAGGGGTGACGCGCGCGACCCGGAAGTGACGTCGGGGCCGGCGCAGAGCATCGTGGGACCACAGAAGGCGGAAGAAGACGCCGAAGAGGACGCGCTGGCTTCAAGCTGCCCACATCTGAGATGGCAGCGCTGGACAAGACGTTTGCAAGGTAAGTATTTCGTCTTGCAGGTAAGTGCAACCCGGGACAGATCAGAGGCTAGCCATTGTGGAATGCACTAGCCCTGACTGTCCCGGGGGTATTAAAAAAAAAAAAAAAAAATCCAGGGTGGAACTCCGCTTTAAAGACATGGAGCAGTGTCATGTCAAGCTGACCAAGATTTCCCATAGAGGCCAATGTTAAAAACAGGGAGCATTGCCATGCCAAGCTGACCAAGATTTCCCATAGAGGCCAATGTTAAAGACAGGGAGCAGTGCCATCTCAAGCTGACCAAGATTTCCCATAGAGGCCAATGTAAAAAAACAGGGAGCATTGCCATGTCAAGCTGTCCAATATTTCCCACGCCAATGTGTTCGTACTCACAAGTGTACTTAAAGTGAGGGTATGTAAAGCGGGGTATACCTGTATACTATAAATACATGAACATTTCTTCTACTTACGACCACACAGTATAAGAGAGGAACACGGACGCCCCGAGAAAAGATGGAAAGCAAAGCAGAGTCAGAAACACCGTACTCATATGAGAAGCCCTCCATGGCTTGCTGGGCGATCGGCAGTTCCGCATCAGACTGGCCTACAAAAATTAGATCTTAGTTAACTAAAGCGGTGGTAAACCACTGAAAAGAAAAAATGAACAAAGAATAAATGGTAAACTAAACAAAATGTTTTTAGGATCTCCCTTACCTTTTTGATATAAAAAAGCAGAAGTAACTTCAACATCTGGATGACGGGAAGCAGAGGACAAAACAAAATGCTGAGCCTGCAACCCAAGGAGGCAAACATTAAAGATTTATAAAAGAAACATATAAAATTATTTAAATTGTATTTAACGCCAAACACTTAAAGGGATATTAAACATTTGAATTTTTTAAAATTAAAATAACAAAACATGTCATACTTACCTGCTCGGTGTCATGGTTTTGCACAGAACAACCTTGTTCCTCCTCTTCTTCTCGGGTCCTGCACCAAAGCGCATGGATCCTCTTATTCAGCAAGGTCCCCCAAAAGAAGCCGCTGCCGGGGGCACTTGGGCAGGCTCGCTCCCGAGCCACTCTGTCTTTTGACACAGACAGGGTGGCTTGGGACGTGCCCCTCCCGACCCCTCGCCATGGAGTTTGATTGACACCAGCAGGAGACAATGGCTCCCACTGCTATCAATCTACCCAGTGAGGAGGAACAAAACCAGGAGAGCCACTGCTCTCGTGCACAGCACTGGATAGAGATTGGGCTCAGGTACATATACAGGGGGGGCTGGGGGGGATCCTGTGACACAGAAGGTTTTCTACTTGCTGACCAAGCTTTTTCTGACACATTTTGTTTACAAGTTTAAATCATTTTTTTTTTTTTTGCTAGAAAATTACTTATAACCCCCAAACATACTTTTTTTTTTTTTTTTACAGAGACCCTGGGAAATAAAATGTTGATCGTTGCAATTTTTTTATGTCACAGTCATGCGCAGTCATGTTGGAACAGGAAGGAGCCATCCCCAAACTGTTCCCACAAAGTTTGGGGGAAGACATGGTCTAAAATGTCTTGGTATGCTGACGCCTTAAGAGTTCCCTTCACTGGAACTAAGGGGCCAAGCCCAACCCCTGAAAAACAACCCCACACCATAACCCCCCCCCCCCCCTCCACCAAATGATCTGGACCAGTGCACAAAGCAAGGTCCATAAAGACATGGATGAGCGAGTTTGGGGTGGAGGAACTTGACTGGCCTGCACAGAGTCCTGACCTCAACTCGAAAGAATACCTTTGGGATGAATTAGAGTGGAGACTGCGAGCCAGGCCTTCTCGTCCAACATGATTGCCAGACCTCACAAATGCGCTTCTGGAAGAATGGTCAAACATTCCCATTGACACTCCTAAACCTTGTGGACGGACTTCCCAGAAGAGTTGAAGCTGTTATAGCTGCAAAGGGTGGAGCCAACTCAATATTGAACCCTACGGACTAAGACTGGGATGCCATTAAAAGGTCATGTGTGTGTAAAGGCAGGCGTCCCAATACTTTTGAAAATATAGTGGATATGTTTATGGGGATTTGTGATTGTTTACTCTTAAAAAGGGGATTATTTGTATTTACAAGTTTGGGGAGGAGCAACAGGTTTATTCAAATGAATATATCTATAGGCCTGGAAACACATACAGTGTTTGCAGCCATCTGCACATAATAGTTTTTTTTTTTTGGGGGGGGGGGGGGTAAATGGCAGTGCAGGTATTATTACAATTCACCCATGCATTAGTGTGATGGTCATTGGGAAGATCTACCCCCTTAAAGAAAAAGGTCAATGGTGTCAGTGGTAACTTATCTAAGAGGTAGAAATTGCTAATTTCTGAAGGAACCCTTAGCAGCCTCTGGAGGAACCCCTTGGCTTCCATGGAACCTTGGAACAGATAGCGAAGGGGTAAATCGACAATGATTACGTGCTGTAGGTGCTTATAGACAATGAAGATGCTGCAGTCTAGAACAGTGTTTCTCAACCTTTTCCCAGTCAAGGGATCCTAAAAAGTATATACAGTCTAGACCAGTGATGTCGAACATTGGCACCCCAGATGTTTTGGAACTGCATTTCCCATGAAGCTTAAAGCGGAGTTCCGGCCACAAAAATCGACATAGTCGATTTTGGGCCATCCGCTTGCTTCTAGTCACCTGAAAAAGAAATGGATAGTTACGATTTTTTTTTTTACTTATCTTGTTATTGCAGAAAAAATATACTCACCTTTCTTCCACTTCCTCCCTCTGCGGCCGCGGCCCGCGCCGTCACTTCCTCTTTGCATTGATTCCTGGGAGCTGAACGTCATCGCTCCCAAGAATCAATGCACCTGCACCGGCCCCGCTCGTCAGTTCCGGTGCGGCCCCTCATTCCCTGATAAACAGCTTCTAGGCATGCACAGAAGCTGTGGAGGGATGACGCGCGTACACCGGAAGTGACGATCGGGGCCGGTGCAGGGGCATTCTGGGAGAAGAGGACACGGAAGAGGACGCAGAAGAGGACGCAGAAGAGGACGCTGCGGCTTCCGCTGCCCACATCCGAGATGGCAGCGCTGGAGAAGAAATTTTCAAGGTAAGTATTTCTTCTAAAAGGTAAGTGCGAACCGGGACAGTTCAGAGGCTATCCATTGTGGAATGTACGAAGTCACGTGTTGACGAAACCGGTCGGAGGAGGAGCCTGCGGTTCGTCGTGCTGAGGCCAGCAAGGAGACACGGCGGCCATTTTATTGGTTGGAAACAAAGGTTCTGAGAGTATAGCTCTGAGACATGCTGTGATTTCTTCATGCAAACGTGAGTTGCCACTCTGCTTTTACTGAATAAACCTGTGAACGTACTTCACTATTGGAGTTGTCCCTCTTTTCCTTATGTTCACTTGTTCCGGTCGGAGCTGCTGAAGGAACACTGGGAATCGATACATGTCAATCTGGGCACTGATTTGATCACACAGGCTGTCTTTGATCCTTGTAATGGGGGTCATTGCAATTTGGTAAGAGGCCATTTATTATCTTGGTGGCGGTTCCTGCACTCGGGGCTTTTTCCAAGTTTGAAGTGGTGGACAGTTTCCCTTCTTTATTAGAGCACTCTCTGATGAACTTTTGTTTACTGCACTTTTGTATTTGATCCATTTGAACATTTGTATGGACTGTGGATTCAATTGTGTTAGCGCTGCACCAATCCCATTCTATACTGGAATGTATTAACCCTGACTGTCCCGGGGGTATTTTCATTGAAAAAAATTTTTGTGGCTCCGCTTTAACTACACTGCAGAGTGCATGAGCATCCTGGGAAATGTAGTTCCAAAACATCTGGGGTGCCAAGGTTCCCCATCACTGGTCTAGACTCTAGAGGCACCACATTATAAAATGTAAAAAACTATTCTAATAGCTTTACAAAATACAGCAACATCCACATATAGGACACCCAACACCAACAGTAATGTAATTTGTTCTTCCAAAGCAAATAAACTTTTGAACACTGGTACTGACTACTATTCCAACAGGGGAGGGGAGGGTCAAACAAGGATGCTGTGGAGGCAACAGACCCCCTCCTTATTAACTGATGATCTCATTAGTTGTTAGGATGACATGCGTAATAAAAACCCGTGGCTTTGTGTAACCGAAAGGCAGGTATGATCCACCTGCTGGCTTGGATATCATTTTTGATACATTTTTAGGCATTTTGTCAAGGCAAAATTAAGCACTGCAGCACTTTATCTGCATTTCTTTGACGGACTAGAATATGGACGTTATTTAAATGATATTTTTAATATTTTTTCTATTTTTCATTTAATTCAATTTTTATGAATTCATATGAATTTTGAATGCATCACTGCTCAATATTTATTTATTTATAGGGGAATTTGCACAGTATATATATATATATATATATATATATATTAATCTCTATTTAAAGCGGAGTTCCACCCTGGTTATACATTTTTTTATAAAAATACCCCCGGGACAGTCAGGGATAGTACATTCCACAATGGATAGCCTCTGATCTGTCCCGGGTTGCACTTACCTTTCAGGAGAAATACTTACCTTGAAAATGTCTTGCCCAGCGCTGCCATCTCAGGTGTGGGCAGCTTGGAGCCAGCGCGATCCTCTTCCGCGTCCTCTTCGGTCCTCTTCCTTCTTCTTTGATCCCACGATGCACTGCACCGGCCCCGACGTCACTTCCGGGTCGCGCGCGGGATGCCCAGAAGCTATTTAGCAAGGTATGACGGCGCATGCACCGGAACTGACGTCGGGGCCGGCGCAATGATTCCTGGGAGCCATGACGTTCAGCTCCCAGGAATCATTGCAAAAGCCAGGAAGTGACGAATCGCCGTGGCCGCCGAGGGGAGGAAGAAGGAAGTAAGGTGAGTATATTTTCTCTAAAAGGTAAGTATAAAAAAAAAAAAAAAATAGCGATTATCCATTTGTTTTTCAGGTGACCCGGAGCGAGAAGATGGAGGTAAGTATAAATTTCGGGTGGAACTCCACTTTAAGCAGCGCTGTAATCACTGACCTACACATTTTGTCAAGGCACTCCTGAAGAAACCTCAAGGCACCCCAGGGTGCCTGGGAACCATGGTCAAAAAAGGCTCATCTAGAACAGAAAAGGAGCCTTTTAAGAACATGATTAGTGCCATACTCCAAAATGCCTATAAGCCAAGGGAACTTTCACCACATCCCTAGTATATATATAAAATTGAAAGAAAATAGGTGTTTCCAGAACAACGGACTCTATATTGGCCCCATGAGACCCGTATATGTGTGCATAGGATATGTGAGCCTTTTATTGAAGGTAACCCATTCTTGTCCTCTACACTGCGGCCCTTTCTCCTTTTGGCCCCCCTAGTTGGGATGGAACACACAGAAAGCAGTAGACATTGAGATGATCTCACCATGCCAGCGTCTGCCCATAAATGAGCTCCAGAACATTGCGAGCGATGTCAAACTCAGTGCGATACTTTTCATTCTTCTGTCTCTTCTGCTGGATTAACCTGCCAACAAAAATCACACACAGACGGGTGAGTAGGCAGAGGCTGGTAGAGGCAGGCGGAGGGTGGAGGAGGGTGGTGGAGCCTGGCGGGGGGGTTAGGTTCAGCGGCAGCTTGAACTGACAGATTTACCTTAATAGCTGCTCTGCAAAGAGGGTGTCCAGAAGATTGAAGATCAGATCCATGATGACAAAGCGGTACAACTCCTGCCCCACCAGCGTCTCCCAGCACTGGAACAACAAATACTGAACTCAGCATGAGCGAGTACAAAGAATAGAATGGAAAGTCTTTGTGAAGCCATGAGAAGAGCTCAGGGTCACCGGCATGCAAATCTCTCATCACCCTGCAATACACTTTTCATCTATTAGTGCACATAGGAGGGGGGTAGGGAAGAGAGAACAGCTCAAGTCAACTTCATACATTTATTCAGGCATTTAAAAAAAAAAAAAAAATCCCTTTACCACTGCACCCCCCTCTAGATAATTGACTTCTTTAAAAAAAAAAATGATTAAAATTCCCCAAGTTTGTGGCTGAAACTGCTGGAACATCACTGGCCGTGCCCTAAGTCTTCCATCATTTGGTCTATCAAGTGGGAAGGCTTCCAGTGGCCCCGTCAATTGCTAATCCAAAGTTCCTAACAAAGTGAGCGCTTGGAAATCCCCATCCAAAGTGTAATGTTACTGCCAGAGGCGTAACTAGAACCTTCAGGGACCCGGTGCAAGAAACCATGAAGGGCCCCCCGGACCCCTGGCCGGGGCCCATCCCTTCAAGCCTGAGGCTCTTCTCACTGATCCTGGGGCCCTTTACTCTCATTGCGGGCCCTTTATTACGGTCCCGCAGCGGGGCCCTTTCACAAGTTCTGCAGTGGGCCCCCTTCCTGTCATCTTGGCCCCCCCCCCACAGAGTGTGACCTTTTCGATCCTGGAAGTTCACCCACTGGTGTCAATAGTTTTTATTTTTTGATATTTTAAATTGTATTATTTTTTTTATCATTTTATTTTATTTTTTTACAACGTCAACTGACTATGACTCTGTCCATTCAGAAAAGGAAGGAGCTGGTAAATTACATATTTACCGACCCCTTCCTGGTTCTCTATTGTGACACATCCCCTGCAGCAGCCGGCAGGAGAGGGAAGGGAGTACAGTAGGGGGGGGGGGGGGAACCAGGGGAGCACACAGGGGCCCAGAGACAGCAGAACACAAGTGAACTGGATAGGAGGAGTGGCGGAGACAGCATACAGAGGAACCAATCTCCTCCATTTTCCTCCTGCAGCTACAGGAGGAAAAAGGAGGACAGTGATTTCTCTACATGCTGCCCCCGCCGCCCCTCCTATCCAGGTGTCCAGGGGAGCCGCACAGGCTCCCTTGGAGCATGGGGCCCGGTTGCAATTGCAACCCCTGCAACCCCTGTAGTTACGCCCCTGGTTACTGCACTAAGTATATGGGTTCAAAGGATATACCACTGTGTCATAGCATTATTAAACCCATCAAGCGATTTATTAAGGATTTTGGGTAAAAACAATCCATATGCTAAAAAGGGACATATCAGTCACAAGGTTACATAGTTAGTCTGGTTAAAAAAAAATACACGTGTCTATCTAGTTCTACCAACAAAAGGAAACAAAATACAATCCTATATACATAACCCTATACCTGCAGTTGATGCCGAGGAAAGCAAAAAAACCCCCAGCAAAGCATCACCAAATTTGCTCCAGCGGGGGGACAAAAATCCTTTCTGATCCCCCGAGAGGCAATCAGATATTCCCTGGATCAACCTTTCTCTAACATTTTAGTATCAGTTAAATTATGTACACTTAAGAAAGAATCCAATCTACTGAGATGGCCAGAACCACCTCTGGAGGGAGTCTATTCCACATTCTCACAGCTCTTACTGTGAAGAAGCCTTTCTAAATGTAAAGAGTGCTCCCTTGTCCTCTGTGGTCACCAATGTAAGGGACATTCTTCCCATTGACCCCCAGTGTAAGGAACATTCTTCCCACTTATCACCAATGTAAGGAACATTCTTCCCACTGACCACCAATGTAAGGAGCATTCTTCCCACTGATCACCAATGTAAGGGACATTCTTCCCACTGAACCCCAATGTAAGGAACATTCTTCCCACTGACCCCCAAGATAAGGGACATTCTTCCCACTGATCACCAATCTAAGGGACATTCTTCCCACTGACCCCCAATGTAAGGAACATTCTTCCCACTGACCCCCAATGTAAGGGACATTCTTCCCACTGATCACCAATGTAAGGGACATTCTTCCCACTGACCCCCAGTGTAAGGAACATTCTTCCCACTGACCACCAATGTAAGGGACATTCTTCCCACTGATCACCAATGTAAGGAACATTCTTCCCACTGACCACCAATGTAAGGGACATTCTTCCCACTGACCACCAATGTAAGGAACATTCTTCCCACTGACCACCAATGTAAGGGACATTCTTCCCACTGACCACCAATGTAAGGAACATTCTTCCCACTGACCATCAATGTAAGGAACATTCTTCCCACTGACCACCAATGTAAGGGACATTCTTCCCACTGACCACCAATTTAAGGAGTGTTCTTCCTACTGAATACTAATGTAAGGGGCATTTTTGCCATTGGCCCCCTGTGAATTGGTTTTAGTAAGGGTTCCCCCAAGGCCTGAAAATTATTTTAGGGGTTCCTGTGGGGTAAAATAGTTGAGAAAGGCCGATATAATCTAAGAAATCTGGGAGAAATCAATGCAGTTGCCATCATTGTCACCTTCTTTCTGTCCCCTCCCACCAACTGTCATTTCTCTGCAGCCCACTAGAGTGCCCACCACCAACATCCAATGCCAATGTGATATTTTCACTACGTGGAAAGTGAATCTATTCGATGGCATACCTTAAAGTCCGAGCTGGCCTTCCTTCTTAACCAATGGTAACACAGAACGCCAAGGATGACAATCTTCAGCAGAAGGTTTCTAGTAAAAAAAGGGTCAAAAAGATCACCAACAAAAAAGAACTGATGGCCAATACTAAAGAGGTAACTTCATCTGAAAGTGATATCCTACCTATAGAGAGGTGAATTCCTTTAGGGATGGACATACACCAATGAGCCACAACGTAATGACCACTGACAGGTAAAGTGAATAATATTGATTATCTTGTTACAATGGCACCTGAAAGTGGGTATAATATATTAGGCAGAAAGTGAACATGTTGATGTGTTGAAGGCAGAAAATACGGACAAGTGTATGGATTTGAGGGTCTTTGACAAGGGCCAAATCGTAATAGCTAGAGCAACTCCAAAACTGCAGCTCTTGTGGGATGTTCCTGGTCTGCAGTGGTAAGAACCGACCAAAAGTCCTCCAAGGAAGGAAACTGGCAAACCAGTGACAGGGTCATGAGCAGGCTCATTGATGGGGGTGGGGAGAGAAGGCTCATCGATGGAGGTGGGGTGGGAAGGCCCATTGATGGAGGTGGGGTGGGAAGGCCCATTGATGGAGGTGGGGAGGGAGGGCTCATTGGGGTGGGGGGGTGGGTGGAAAGAGAAGAGACGGTTTATTGGGAGGGGGGTGGAGAGGGAAGGCTCATTGATGGAGGTAGGGAGGGAAGGCTCATTGATGGAGGTAGGGAGGGAAGGCTCATTGATGGAGGTCGAGAGGGAAGGCTCATTGATGGAGGTCGAGAGGGAAGGCTCATTGATGGAGGTCGAGAGGGAAGGCTCATTGGTGGAGGTGGGGAGGAGGTAGGGAGGGAAGGCTCATTGATGGAGGTAGGGAGGGAAGGCTCATCGATGGAGGTTGGGAGGGAAGGCTCATCGATGGAGGTCGGGAGGGAAGGCTCATCGATGGAGGTCGGGAGGGAAGGCTCGTCAATGGAGGTCGGGAGGGAAGGCTCATTGATGGAGGTCGGGAGGGAAGGCTCATTGATGGAGGTCGGGAGGGAAGGCTCATTGATGGAGGTCGGGAGGGAAGGCTCATCGATGGAGGTCGGGAGGGAAGGCTCGTCAATGGAGGTCGGGAGGGAAGGCTCGTCAATGGAGGTCGGGAGGGAAGGCTCGTCGATGGAGGTCGGGAGGGAAGGCTCATCGATGGAGGTCGGGAGGGAAGGCTCATCGATGGAGGTCGGGAGGGAAGGCTCATCGATGGAGGTCGGGAGGGAAGGCTCATCAATGGAGGTGGGGAGGGAAGGCTCATTGATGGTGGTAGGGAGGGAAGGCTCACTGATGTACCTGGGGAGGACAGGATGGCCCGTGTAGTCCGATCCAATATAAGAGCTACTGGAGCTCAAAATGCTGAAAAAGCGAATGCTGGTTCTGATGGAAAGGTGTCAGAACGCACACATCGCAGTTTGTTGTGTATGGGGCTGTGTACCCGCAGACCGGTCAGGGCACCCATGCTGACCCATATCCACAGCCAAAGCACCTACAAGGGGCTTGTGAGCATCAGAACTGGACCACGGAGCAATGGAAGGAGGTGGACTGGTCTGATGAATTCAGTAATGTTTTGAGGAACACAATAGGTTTAAGGTGTTGACTTGGCCTTTAAATTCTCCAGATCTCAATCCAATTGAGCATCTGTGGGATATTCTGAAAAAAGCAGGCCCGATCCATGGAGGCCCGACCTTGGAACTTACAGGATCTGCTATTGGCGGCTGGGTGCCAAATACCACAGCATACCTACAGAGGTCTAGTGGAGACCATGCCTCGATGGGTTATGATGGGTGGTCATAATGTTATGGATGATCGGTGTATGTTTCTCTTGGGTTTAGATATGCTTTAAGACCATTCAGACTGAGCTAATGAGAAGACAATTAATAAGCGGAGATGGTTTTTGGTGAAAACTGCATGTCAAAACGATTGGCAGAACCTGAGTTCTAGGCAGCCTCGGTGTTATGGAAATATTGACTTTCATTTGAGAGTCAAGCTTGGGACCATCTCCACTTGAGCCTAACCACTGGTTGCTGAGGACACATCATATTGCACACTACTCCAGTATTCATGTCCTATGTCTCCCAAGGCTCTTACCTGCAGATGGCAATGTAAACTCCCAGTATAGGAGAGTCCAGACGCTCCCAGAGTTGCAGGGCATGATACATATACGGCAGTATAAGGTTACACAGAGATACAGCCAATGGCAGTAAGAGCAGCATAGATTCCACCTCCAGGACGTTCATACTATTCATCCGCGCCCGATGATCCTGCACAAATCACAGCAAAAGAATGTTAAAGCGACCTTCACTTCTCTGGTGAGCCGCGGTGAACCACCAATCCTTTTATCAGTGAAAAGCCTAAACCTGATCCAACAATTCAGCCTACAAATACACCCAGCGACTTGGCTCCACCTGACCCAATAACTCGGCCCATACCTCATCCAACGAACTCGGCCCCCCACCTCATCCAAACAAACTCGGCCCCCACCTCATCCAAACAAACTCGGCCCCCACCTCATCCAACTAACTCGGCCCCCCACCTCATCCAACTAACTCGGCCCCCCACCTCATCCAACTAACTCGGCCCCCCACCTCATCCAACTAACTCGGCCCCCCACCTCATCCAACTAACTCGGCCCCCCACCTCATCCAACTAACTCGGCCCCCCACCTCATCCAACAAATCGGCCCCCCACCTCATCCAAACAAACTCGGCCCCCACCTCATCCAACTAACTCGACCCCCCACCTCATCCAACTAACTCGACCCCCCACCTCATCCAACTAACTCGGCCCCCCACCTCATCCAACTAACTCGGCCCCCCACCTCATCCAACTAACTCGGCCCCCCACCTCATCCAACTAACTCGGCCCCCCACCTCATCCAACAAATCGGCCCCCCACCTCATCCAACAAATCGGCCCCCCACCTCATCCAACAAATCGGCCCCACACCTCATCCAACAAATCGGCCCCCCCACCTCATCCAACAAACTCAGCCCCCACCTCATCCAACTAACTCGGCCCCCCACCTCATCCAACAAATCGGCCCCCCCACCTCATCCAACAAACTCAGCCCCCACCTCATCCAACTAACTCGGCCCCCACCTCATCCAACCACTTGGCCTACATCTTATTTGGCTTGGATTTAAACGTGTGTGAGCACGTTTATGTGATTTTGAAGCTTTTTTTGGTGTATTTTTTTGCAGTTTTCAGGTTTAAAGTTTAAGTCCACCCAAACACTAAAAGCCCTGCCACTACAGACATCCACGATCTAAGACTAACCTATCTAGCCCTGTAAAGAAGAAATCACTATGTATATACTGTACTTTTTTGGAAGCCAATCCGATCCTGTCTCCAGCGGCGGAAGCTCTGTAGAGGACACAGCCGACAACGGCTGTGAAATGAATGGGCAATGTCCTCACCCATAGACTTACTATGGGGCTTCCGTGTCCTCTGCAACTGCCTCCACAGCAAAGCCATGGCTGAAAACTAAAAGTGAGATCGGGTTGGATCGGCTTCAAAAAAAGGTATGTATATGGATTTCTTCTTTACAGGGCTAGCTAGGTTAGTGTTAGATCATGGATGTCTGTAGATGCAGGGAGTTTAGTGTTAGGGTGGACTTATACTTTACGTGTTTTTGTTTCAGCTAATGGAAAACTAGTTACTAGGAGGCAGTGATGTTTGTTAGATGTGAAAAATTCATGTTTTTTTAGGCACTCCCATTAAAGTCTATTGGGGCCCAAAACAAGCAAACATGAACCATAAAAGCTCCCGTACCTCTGAGCACCTCACTCAACAGACACAACAGAATAACGTGAAAATTGCTTTTCTGGTGTTAAAGCGCCTCTGGAAATTTCAAACTTCAGAAGTGAATGGGGGCTTAAATGGAAAAAAACACTAATAATCACATCAAACTCTCAGAACCACCACACCCAACATATTTTCACTAGACTAGTGAAAGCAGCATCCTGACTGAACCACTACTGTGACCAAACAACTGCAAGATCAGCTGTATACAGAGTATTTCTTTTTCAGTACAAGTGTAATGGCAGGACTCTGTCAAGGTCCACCATCGTCGCTATCAAGAAATCGGTAATGAACAGAGTGGCTGAAAAAGACTACAGGACAGATGGTTACGTGAGGATCTCTGAATGATCCAATGTTGACCTAAATGACTAATGATGATAAATAGAATCCACCTGTGTGTAATCAAGTCTCCGTATAAATGCACCTGCACTGTGATAGTCTCAGAGGTCCGTTTAAAGTGCAGAGAGCATCATGAAGAACAAGGAACACACCAGGCAGGTCCGAGATACTGTTGTGGAGAAGTTTAAAGCCGGATTTGGATACAAAAAGATTTCCCAAGCTTTAAACATCCCAAGGAGCACTGTGCAAGCGATAATATTGAAATGGAAGGAGTATTAGACAACTGCAAATCTACGAAGACCTGGCCATCCCTCTAAACTTTCAGCTCATACAAGGAGAAGACTGATCAGAGATGCAGCCAAGAGGCCCATGATCACTCTGGATGAACTGCAGAGATCTACAGCTGAGGTGGGAGACTCTGTCCATAGGACAACAATCAGTCGTATACTGCACAAATCTGGCCTTTATGGAAGAGTGGCAAGAAGAAAGCCATTTCTTAAAGATATCCATAAAAAGTGTCATTTAAAGTTTGCCACAAGCCACCTGGGAGGCACCAAATATGTGGAAGAAGGGGCTCTGGTCAGATAAAACCAAAATCAAACTTTTTAGCAACAATGCAAAACGTTATGTTTGGTGTAAAAGCAACACAGCTCATCACCCTGAACACACCATCCCCACTGTCAAACATGGTGGTGGCAGCATCATGGTTTGGGCCTGCTTTTCTTCAGCAGGGACAGGGAAGATGGTTAAAATTGATGGGAAGATGGATGGAGCCAAATACAGGACCATTCTGGAAGAAAACCTGATGGAGTCTGCAAAAGACCTGAGACTGGGACGGAGATTTGTCTTCCAACAATACAATGATCCAAAACATAAAGCAAAATCTACAATGGAATGGTTCACAAATAAACATATCCAGCCAAGTCAAAGTCCAGACCTGAATCCAATTGAGAATCTGTGGAAAGAACTGAAAACTGCTGTTCACAAACGCTCTCCATCCAACCTCACTGAGCTCGAGCTGTTTTGCAAGGAGAATGGTCAAAAATTTCAGTCTCTCGATGTGCATAACTGATAGAGACATACCCCAAGCGACTTACAGCTGTAATCACAGCAAAAGGTGGCGCTACAAAGTATTAAATTAAGGGGGCTGAATAATTTTGCATGCCCAATTTTTCAGTTTTTTATTTGTTAAAGTTTGAAATATCCAATAAATTTCGTTCCACTTCATGATTGTGTCCCACTTGTTGATTCTTCACAAAAAATTACAGTTTTATATCTTTATGTTTGAAGCCTGAAATGTGGCAAAGGATGGCAAAGTTCAAGGGGGTCGAATACTTTCGCAAGGCACTGTATATGAAGGAAAGCATCAAGACTGGTGTGTGTGGTCCAGAAAAGTTTAAAACAGGAATCAAACGCGTTTCGGCAGTTCCAAGGGGCCTCTTTATCAGAGCTTGGTAAAGAATAAAGTGATGTGTTCTAGACAGCATAACACAATACCAAACATGGAACATCATAGTGTAGAGCAGCTCCAGTCACTGGCTTGATATCGGTTCTCACTTTTCTAAGGGAAATGGATAAAAATACTTGCCTATTGCATTACACAACCAAAAATTTATTGAAATACCATGTAACTACTCACAAGTATAGGTAGTAAAATCGCTCATAAAGCCACTACAAGTGGCTACAATCTCCCAGCGTTGCCAAAGTCTCTAGCCCAAGGAGGACTTCACCAGGGTCCCTGACGTGTTTCAAAGGATGTCCTTCTTCATCAGAGCCACTTGTGGTGGCTTAATGAGCGATTTTACTACCTACACTTGTGAGTAGTTACATCCTGTTTCATCTTTACATTTTATGTTGGGTAACGCACTAGGTCAGTACGCCTTCTGCTTTTATCTATTTCGCACAGTGTTCTAAGGACAACTCCAGTCCGAGAGGGCAGCAAGGCTAAGTAGTAATATCCACTTGTGATCGCAGAGTTCTCTTCTGAACTTGGACTATCACACCAATGTGCAGTTATTGCTCACTTTTCTAAGCCCTGATGAAGGGGCCCCATGGGTCTTCAGAAATGTGTTGGCTTATTGCTTTCTATGGCTGCTAAAAAAAAAAAACACCTTTCTAGACCTAACACGATTTTTTTTTTGCCTTCCTTCATACATCTCCAAACTTGAAATAAAAGGACTTTGTTTCTCACCCTAAAATTCCTTTATCTGAGTTCACTGAAGGACACAGCTCTCACTTAGGCTCCATTCACACCTGGGCGTTTTTGAACATTTTTATGCTCTAAGGATCAGCTCATAAAACGCCCAACAAGACAAATCCTATTCATTTCAATGGCCTCTGTTCACATCTGAGCGTTTTGACATTTTAAGCAAAACGCCCAACGCTCAAAAAAGTACATGAGCTTCTCTTTGGGCAGATTACAGGCATTTTTAATTTTTTCCATTGGTCACTAGTCAATCTAAAAACGCCTGCACAAAAACGCCTGTAAAAACGCCTGCAAAGACGCCCATAAAAACGCCTGAAAAAACACCTGAAAAAACGCCTGAAACAAAAATGCCCAGGTGTGAATGGAGCCTTACTCTTGACTGTAGGGTTATAGCACCACCTTCAGGAGTAGGACACTAGGCAGAAAAAAAAAAAGAACACAGCACCGCCTATGGGCAGTCCTAACTAGTAGTCAACCCCCTCTCTGCTATAGGCAGCTCAGTTCTTCATAAAGCAGTACAAGGAAAAAAACATATTAGAAGTTTGGGCGCTGCGTCAAGAAAGAACACGCAACAACACCCGATAATCTCCCAGAAAAGGGACAATAAAACTCAAACAGCCTGCAAAGCCATATGGCCAAAAAAACCCATCCAAGGATGCCCAAATGTCAATTTCTAAAACTGAACTGCCTGTAGCAAAGAGGGGGTTGACTACCAGTTAACCACTTACCTACTGGGCACTTTCACCCCTTCCTGCCCAGGCTTATTTTCAGCTTTCAGCGCTGTCACACTTTGACTGACAATTGATGTGAAGACAGAGTGCTGGTGCTCAGGCCAACCAGTCCACTGTAGATAAATCCAACAAAAAGCCATCAACTTTGTGCTTCTTCTTAAAAGATCCTTTATTGATGCACAACAGCAAATACAATGTCCATAGATGCTAATAAAATTTTGTAAATAAGTAATTTTTCTCCTTTAGCAATGTGTGCTGATGAGGCTGCAATAACATGCAGCACTAAAATGCAGCACTCATAGGTGGCACAGATGGGCACTGATAGGCGGCACTGAGAGGCATCACTGATGGGGCTGCACTGATCATCAAGGCACCGATGATCAGTACCCTGATTGTCAGTGCAGATGTCCCCACTGAGAAATGTCACTTAGGCCCCTTTCACACTTGTGCGACTTGAAAGTCGCATGATTTTACCGCGATTTTGCCGCAATTTTGTTGCCGTGATTTTGACTGGACTTGAAGCAATGTCTATGTCTTTGGACCCCAAAACGCATTAAAATCGGGCCAAAGTAGTGCAGGAACTACTTTGAAGTTGCTGCAACTTTTAGTTGCGCATATATGAATGGGTATCATTGGAAAACATGGCAAACGACATGTCGTGCAACTCTGATGTCCAAAGTTGCATGACAAGTTGCACAAGTGTGAAAGGGGCCTTACCGGTTCTCCTTTCCTCAAGCATGGTCAGCATGAGGAGAGGAATACCTATAACAGGCATTTCTTGTTTACTCTGATTGGACACAGCTGATCAGATGATAAAGAGCCTACGTCATAGGCTCTTTACTGTGATCGGTGATGCGTTGTGCCGGAGGGACAAAGCAGCACCAATCACATGTGCCGCAAGAATGGGAGGATGTCATATGACGTCCTCCCAGAACGAGAGTGCTCCCGCCCTCCCAGAACAAGAGTGATCCCGCCCTCCCAGAACGAGAGCGATCCCACCCTCCCAGAACGAGAGCGATCCCACCCTCCCAGAACGAGAGCGATCCCACCCTCCCAGAACGAGAGCGATCCCGCCCTCCCAGAACGAGAGCGATCCCGCCCTCCCAGAACGAGAGCGATCCCGCCCTCCCAGAACGAGAGTGCTCCCACCCTCCCAGAACGAGAGTGATCCCACCCTCCCAGAACGAGAGCGCTCCCACCCTCCCAGAACGAGAGCGCTCCCGCCCTCCCAGAACGAGAGCGCTCCCGCCCTCCCAGAACGAGAGTGCTCCCGCCCTCCCAGAATGAGAGTGCTCCCGTCCTCCCAGAACAAGAGCGCTCCCGCCCTCCCAGAACAAGAGCGCTCTCGCCCTCCCAGAATGAGAGTGCTCCCGCCCGTCCATCATTTCCCTATATGGCAGACAGGATGCAATTAATTCTGCGCATAGGCGGTGCTGTGTTATTTTATTTGGGCCTAGTGTCCTACTCCTAAAGATGGCGCTATAACACTATAGTCAAGAATAAGGAAGAGTTGTGTCCTTCAATGAATGTAAGAGAAAAAGTTTTTAACATTTGAACGACACCCCAGGAACGTACCTTGTGCAGATATTCTGAAAGGAGGAAAACAGCCAACGCGGAGCCCAGCCAGCTGACCACACACAGCATCCAGGAGAAGACATGGATACACACAGTTTGCATCTTCTTTCGGAGATCGGGCCGGCGACTGGTTTGCAGCTCACTCAGCAGCTCCTGGAAGGACAGCAAAAAGCAAGTTCCTCACATTGAGACCTACAGCAGTCTAATGATGGATGCCTTAGTGGCTAACTGTGCAATAGCCCTCTACCTCCGTATCACCTTCAGCTACAGAATACTCTCAATATGCACAAATGCAGCATGTTCCCACAAAGACATTTCTGTCTTTCTTGCTCCTCGCCTTTACTGAAATGGCTTGCTCGGATTTTACTGCACACTGTGAGCTTCTCAATGTGAATTAGAAGCTGCAGCAAGTCAGAGAGCCCATTATCCTGGCTAGAGGACTTCTAAAAAAAAAAGAAAAATAATGCAGCCACCACATCTAATGATTGGCAAGCTGCAATATATTACATTTTTGGCTTTGGGTTTCATACTGCTTTAACTGCTATAGTCTATGGACTGCTGATGATTTGGCCTCACCTTCAGCTGCATGTAAATGTTCGCCTTCTGCCGGTACACACATCGGATCCGGGTCACTTTGAAGTCCCAAGAACTGAACACTTTCAGAGCCAGAGCTCCGGAGAAGAAGCCGACTCGGAAAGTCTCCCCGAACGAACATGACATCCTGGAAGGTGACAAATGATAAGGGTCACATAGTAATGCAGTGCGGAGTACAGCAATACTCCCCAACCAGATAGCAGTGTTTGTACAATGAATGCAGAATTCTGAATGGCTCTTATGATCCTTCTAGAGGGATCTTTCAAGATTGGAACAGCTACGACCTGGATTGTTGCTGATACCATCTAGAAAGATCCCTCCAGAGGGTACAACATTGGCGGCCATTACAACTGGGATAGTTTACAACATGGAGTGTCTACTGTAATTCCTGTGTATGCCCTATACTCCCTACTGATGACAGGATCCAGTTGACTTCCCTGAGGAAGATTTATATTGAAACGCGTTGGGTCATCTCACATGAAGTCCTCTACTCTGCACAATGTGAATTGGATTGATACCTGTATCATGTGAAAATGGGGAATGGTTAGACGATTTGGATGTTCAAATGAAAGTTATTTTATACAGTATGGCTTTTTCCTTTATTTAAGGAATTTTGGGGTCCATTCATTAAGAATTTAATAATGGCAAAAAATGCTCTTGCGTTTAATCAGTTTTGAAAGTGCAATTCACGAAGAATTTTGCGTTAAAGAAGGAATGCGGTATTAGTTTTTTTTCATTTTTTCACGCGGTAATTTATAGCATTGAACTTCTTGCTAAGGAGTGGGCCGGGAAGCCGGCCACTGCGTACTTCACAACAGAAGACTCATCAGCTGTCTGAAAAGAAAAAAAGAAAAAAACAGCTAAGGGTCCTTCCCCCAATGCATGGGTGCTCAACCTGTGGCTCTCCAGCTGTTGCAGAACTACATATCCCATAAGGCATTGCAAGGCTGACAGGTAGAAGCATGACTTCCAAAAGCAGAGGCATGATGGGACTTGTAGTTCTGCAACAGCTGGAGAGCCACAGGTTGAGCACCCATGCCCCAATGCATACCAGGTCTTTGGGGTCTGATACAGATTTTAAGGGAAATCCCACATCAAAACGTTAAAAAAAAAAAACCTGGTGGCTTGGTATGGTTCAAGGAGGTCTGGCGCTCCCTCGCCCCCCTTCCCCCCTTCCTGGCCTGCCAGGCTGCATGTTCAGATAAGGGTCTAGTATGGATTTTTGGGCCTGGAATGCATTGGGGGGACCCCACACTTTTTGTTTTTCATAATTTTTTTGCATGCTCAGATAAGGGTCTGGTATGGAATTTAGGGGGGGGATCTCACACCTTTTTTATATTTTTTTTTTCAATGTTGGTGTGGGGTTCCCCATAATTTTCAATACAAGACCCGAAGGGCCTGGTATGCATTGGGGGGGGACTCCAAGCTGGGTTTTTTTTTTTTTCATAATTTTTGGATTCAGCTGTCAGTGGGGAAACCCGCTGACAGCTGACGAGTCATCCAAGTGCACGGTGGCCGGCTTCCCAGCCTGCTCCTTAGCAACAAGCTATTGAGGGGGACCCCCACCCTGTTTCTGACAAATACCGCATGTGATACTGCCAGCAAAACCCTGGTGATAAATATTGCATGTTTTTTTTAATCTGCTTACCGCATGTTTTTTTGGCAATATTTTCATTTTGACGGCACATTTTTCATTTTGCGGTAAGTAACGCATAATCGTTTTTTTTTGGGGGGTTTTTTTGTGAATTGGACTTCGCTTACTGCATGAGATAATTTATTCAAATGAGTCATGTGGCTGTTTTATCGCATGCGGTAAACGTTAGTTGTTTGAACCCTTTATGTCTTTTGCATCAAACCTTTTTATTTATTTTTTTCATGGTGCTTTTAAAAGTCCCAATCACAACTGGTTTTGGTAATCTCTCGTGTGACTCAAGCCTGTTGCCTCAAAGCTATCACATGGGGTAGGGCAATGACCACTCTCCGATACCAGAGCTTACTCAGGGGAGGCTCCTGCAGTGTGGGGGCAGCGAAAGGGTGAAGATCTGTTGGCACACCTCACTCTACCATGTGACACCAACACTCACGGCCATATTGAACATATCAGCAACATGAGAATAACTTACAAGGCTTCTTACCTGTACACCAAAATGATGCAGGTGCTTAGGAAGACGAGTCCGATAGTGAAGAGAAACGCCAAGGGCATGTGATATGGAATAACGCTTTGACACGTGGATGCGTTGTGCCCAGCAGAACAGCCTTCGTTCAGGGTAATGTTGCTATAATAACCATAATACATCACCGTGTCGGAGAAATAACCCTATAAATATTAAAAGACTCACTTTTACTGCTTGAAATTTTCCTGTAAAAAAAGGAAAAAAAAAAAGAAAAAATTCCTTCCTGCTGTTCACCTAAGCTACAGTGCATTGCGAAAGTATTCGGCACCCTTGAACTTTGCGACCTTTAGAGAACAGAGCTGAGTCCAGAAGTTTCTGGATGGTCTATTCCTCAGCTGTTAACTCTGTGACCTGAACCCTGAACCTGTTCCTGAGATCTGCTTTCCTGTTACTGACCTGGCCTGCCCTTGGACTCATCTCTGCTCTTTCTGTCTGCTTTTGACCTCAGCTAGTTCCTGGCTACAGCTGGCCTCTGTTGATTTCCTGTTTGAACTTGGCTAGTTCCCGACAATGGCTAGCCTCTGGTGATTCCCAGTTTGCCCTTGGCTTGTCGCTGACTACAGCTGGTTTCTGCTGATTCCCAGTTTGACCTCTGGCAGTTCATAATTATTGCTTGCCTCTGTTGATTCTTGGAATGACCTCAGCTAGTTCCTGACCATGGCTGGTCTCTGTTGATTCCCAATTTAACCTTGGCTAGTTACCAACTATGGCTGGTCTCTGTGGATTCCCAGTTTGAATTGGGCTAGATCCTGACTACTGTTAGCCTCTGTTGATTCGTGGATTGACCTCGGCTAGTTCCTGTCTACGCCTGGCCTCTGTTGATTCCCAGATTGACCTCGGCTAGTTCCTGTCTACGCCTGGCCTCTGTTGATTCCCGGATTGACCTCGGCTAGTTCCTGTCTACGCCTTGCCTCTGTTGATTCCCGGATTGACCTCGGCTAGTTCCTGTCTATGCCTGGCCTCTGTTGATTCCCGGATTGACCTCGGCTAGTTCCTGACTACGCCTGGCCTCTGTTGATTCCTGGTCTGACCTCCGCCAATTCCTGACTACGGCTGCTCCCTGCCGATTCCTGGATTGACCTTGACTAGTTCCTTACTATGCCTGGCCTCTGTTGCTTCCCAGATTGACCTCAGCTAGTTTCTGACTACAACTGCTCTTTGGTAATTCCTGGATTGACCTTGGCTAGTTCCTTACTATGCCTGTCCTCTGTTGATTCCCAGATTGACCTCAGCTAGTTCCTGACCATGGCTGGTCTCTGTTGATTCTCAATTTGACCTTGGCTAGTTACCAATTAAGGCTGGTCTCTGTGGATTCCCAGTTTGAATTGTGCTAGATCCTGACTACTGTTACCCTCTGTTGATTCTTGGATTGACCTCAGCTAGTTACTGACTACGGCTGACCTCTGATGATTCCCAATTTGACTTCAGCTAGTTCTTGATTACTGCTTGTCTCTGTTGATTCCCAGATTGACCTCAGCTAGTTCCTGACCATGGCTGGTCTCGGTAGATTCCCAATTTGACCTTGGCTAGTTGCCAACTATGGCTGGTCTCTGTGAATTCCCAGTTTGAATTGGGCTAGATCCTGACTACTGTTAGCCTCTGTTGATTCGTAGATTGATCTTGGCTAGATCCTGACTATGGCTGGCTGCTGTTGATTCCTGGTTTTACCCATCGGCTAGTTCATGATTACTACTTGCCTCTGTTAAAACCGGATTGACCCTGGCTGGTTCATGACTACAGCTTGCCTCTGTTGATTCCTGGAATGACCTTGGCTAGTTCCTGACTACAACTGCTCTCTGCTGAGCACCTGTGGACCGCCCTCTCGGAATCTGTGCCATTCTGTATCCTTTCATTTCCTGTTACTATTCCATGGGTGTTTGGGACCAAAGGTGAAAGGCTAAGACCTCTTACCATTATTACCTCTAACCAGGTACATGATAAGAAAGTGCTTTACAAACCGAACATCCATTTGTTTTTGTTTTTTTGTCATCTGTTTTTTCATGTGTGTCAAACACTTTTGATGCCTGTAACAAAATTGTTCAATCTGCGAGTGCACCATGTAGCTAGGTCTGTTCACTTACCGCCCCTGTGAGAAGCTCCAGGCTGGTGAAGGAACGAGGGTTCGAAGAAACATGGGGATGTACGGCCTGAGGAATGACAATAAAAAGGAGGCACAGGAGGCTCATAAAGATATTAAACCCCAGAAGAGTCTTTAGAAACAGGAAATAGGAGAGGACGCTGGAGCCAAACCGCCCTCCAATCTGCTTGAGAGCCGTGTGCCAGGGCCGCAGGGCAAAGAGCAGAGACATAAAGGACAGCCAACATCTGTGCATTGCCTGGAGGAGAGATGTCAGAATCAAGAAAGGCACAAAAATGGGTAACCACTACTGTTATTATGAGTTAGTATGTAATTGGTCAAGAGATAGATCAAAGCACCACATCCCAAAATAATACCTGAACAGGTGAAAGGGTTTGCGCAAGGAACAGGGGTTTTTACAATTACAAAACTTTTATTACAAAATCTTCCCAAAAACATACATAATTATGTATTAAAACCAATAAAGCTTGCTTGGGGTATTCATTTTTTCTTGGTTACAGTCTTTAAAAATTCAATTTGAGGTAAAATATTTTCTTTGCGATGTAGTCAGTCTTGACATGTTTCGCCTGTTAAGGCTTCTTCAGGAGATATCAGGTACCACACATTAGGGACAATAATAAATCAGTCAGTTGAAACCAAATCAAAAGGATTTTTTTGGAGAGTGATACAGACTAAAACACATCAGTCAGAGAACCCAGTAGGGTGGTTCTAGTGAGCCACAGGAGGAGCAACAATCTTAAAAAAGCGACGGTAAGCACAAAAACAACCACGATATGACCTTGCCATCGTTCAAAGATGACTCTATTCTTAATTTGGTCAGAAGGGGATCAGCCTGTTACTGGTATGTATACCACTAAAGCCGGCCATACATGGATCAAAGTTCAGCAGGGACCGGACGAATTTTGATCTCTATATGTGCAGCCTGGTTGTACAAAAGTCAATCTACCGATATGCTTTTGAGAGAGAAGTCTCCTCTCAGACAAGTGTTCCCATTAGACGATTTCTCCCTGCAGGCTATGCACTGCATTATAGGTTGTTCCTTATTTCTAGTGCGGAACCTAAAATCTTTTTAACCAAAAAGTTTCCAATTTGTGAATCTCAGGGATTCACTGCAAACCCCAACGTCATCTCTATTAGTGAGTTTCAACTCATCAACAGATCCACCAATCCCACCGCAGCTGGTTACCACCATGCTTCTCTTTCTCACACTAACAGCCAGCCAGGAGCTTGGTGTCCGACTGTTACTTGCTGTGAGATTTATTCACATGACAAATGAGGTCATACTGCAATCTCACCATGTTGATACTGTCTGCGATGCTGCTGCAGCAAGTGTTGTAATTACTTCCCTTCCAAACTGAACTGGAATCCAATGTTAAGTACCTGAAATAGAACCAAAAGCACAATGAACAGATTCTGGATTATTTAAAATGCTTAGCACTAAAGAGGAACAAGCAGTCACACACAATGCTACAACTTCATAGGAGAGAACCTAATGACTAAAAAACTCCAGAACCGGATAATTCATGGCAGATTAGGTCTAAAGGCAAAAGCAGAAAAGTGTTCAAAGCCAACCTGACTTCGTGATGATGTAATCCTTTGTTCTCCCCAACACACCAAGGGAGTCACCTCCCAAAAAAAAAAAAAAAAAAAACCTTACCTTTAGCCCCCTCCAGAGTTCTTTACTGTGTGGTCCTGTCTGCTGATGCACAGCCTTGGCACAGAGAAGTCTTGGCTGAGTCCACCTATGGCCTGGTGATGTACCCCTCTAGGTGGCTGGAGGCCACCAGGAGTACAAACCAGCCATAGGAATGAATAGGCACGCACTAGGTGCCTATTGCAGCATAGGCAGATTCAAGCAGGATCTCACAGTGAACTTGAAAGGGGCTAAAGGCAAATAGTTTGGTAGACAGCTGCAACTCAACGGGTTTAGGAGGAACATTTAAAGGGCAACCATACTACAGATAAAGTCCTGGCTGGGTCCACCTAAGGCCTTGGCCATTCATTCCTAAGGCGGGTGTTGTATCCCTTTAGATGGCAGGCAGTCACCATGAGTACAGACCAGCCATAGGAATGAATGGGCACGCACTAGGGGCCTTTTGCAGCAAAGGCGTGCCAGACAGGACCTCACAGTGAACTTGAAAGAGGAGCTGAAGGCAAGTAGTTTGGTAGGTAGCTGCAGCTCAAAGAAGGTTGGAAGGAACATTTAAAGGACAACACTACAACAGATGAAGTCCTGGCTGGGTCCAACTAAGGCCTGGCCATTCTTAAGGTGGGAGATGTACCCTTTTAGATAGCTGAAGGCCACCATGAATACAGACCAGACATAGGAATAAATGGGCACACACTAGGTGCCTATTGCAGCAAAGGAAGTGTCAGGCAGGACCTCACCTGAAAGAGGGGCTGAAGTTATGTAGTTTGGTAGGCAGCTGTAATTCAAGGGGAGTTGGGAAGAACATTTAAAAGGGCAACATCACTACATATGAGGTGTTTTTTTTTAGCCTAAATCACCTCTGGCATCATTAAAACAATTATTTTAAGGTTAGCGTTCCCAGGACCCCAAAAAACCTAAAAATACTGAAAGCCCAAAAAATCCTTTTTAAATCCCCAGGGGAAGAATTGTAGTTAGAATGTAGCATATGGACCCGTTTTAATATGTTCTGTGGTTGCTGGGCTGTATGGTTGGACAACACAGCCCATCTCCCCCCACTGCTGTCCGACCATGCTGCTCACAAGGAGACAAATTTTTAATGAGGTCCAGAGTGACAACACACACTGAGCAGAGAGGGTGATGATGGCACTCGTCATTAACACTGCAGGGGGAGAGGAGCTGTCATCCCAAAGCACCGGTTTATGTGTTCAAAGAAGAACATATACCCAGGATTGTCAGCAACAGCCCCCATACATCTACTGATATCTTCACTCTGCAACCACCTACACTACCCAATAATTATGTGCTGTAAAAGCACTATGCTGTCCGCTGGACTGAAGATAGAAAGCTGCTGTACACGGAGCAACGTCATTGTGGACAGCAAGGGGAGAGGAGTCCATCAATCCAATCTGTGTGTTCATGGGGAGGGGGGGCGGACACATACACAGAATACTCTGAAAGTCATCTGCAGGGGTATAGGGTAAAAACAGCAGAATGGGGGATGATCCATGGTGATGAAATAAGCAGAGAGACGGAGCAGTGGCTAGTCCTGTAGCTCCACCTGAAGGACAACCATAAATTGGGCTACAGCCTGGGGTGGAGCTGACAGCCACCAAAAAAAAATGTAGGTAAAATGTGCTTCTAGTGAACAATGGGGGCCATGGAACCGAATGGGACAAAGGTGTTCCATGCATTTGGTCCCCTGGAGGTTTAACAAGAGTTTTTATATTGTGTTTATTCTTTAAGGAGAAATTCAGTATATTCATCACTTTAAAGTCGAACTTCACTCGCTCAATCAACATTGACTATTTTTAATCCTTATGCTGCTAGCATTAGTAAATACATAGGAACATATATCATATTTATTTCTTTTGAACAATTTTTTTTACGTTTCTTCAGTTACTTTTTGGTTTCTAGCCTAGGTAAATGATGTCATACTTCCCAGGAGGCTTCTGGAGGGGTTTCCTCCTGCTTGTATGCCTGTGGTTGGTGCAGATGGATTCCAGGAAGTCAATGCTACATGAATCATCTGAACTTACTCAAGATGGCCATGGTCAGAAATAACACTGAATAAATTACACTTTGCTACAATGTAAAGTAGTGAGTGTACAGCTTGTATAACAGTGTAAATTTGCTGTCCCCTCAAAATAACTCAACACAGCCATTAATGTGTATACCGCTGGCAACAAAAGTGAGTACACCCCTAAGGGAAAATGTCCAAACTGGGCCCAAAGTGTCACTATTTTGTGTGGCCACCATTATTTTCCAGCACTGCCTTAACCTTCTTGGGCATGAAGTTCAACAGAGCTTCACAGGTTACCACTGGAGTCCTCTTCCACTCCGACATGATGACATCACAGAGCTGGTGGATGTTAGAGACTTTGCGCTCCTCCACCTTCCGTTTGAGGATGTCCCACAGATGCTCAATAGGGTTTAGGTGTGGAGCCATGCTTGGCCAATCCATCACCTTTACCCTCAGCTTCTTTAGCAAGGCAGTGGTCATCTTGGAGGTGTGTTTGGGGTCATTATCATGTTGGAATACTACCCTGGGGCCCAGTCTCTGAAGGGAGGGGGATCATGCTCTGCTTCAGTATGTCACAGTACATGTTGGCATTCTCGGTTCCCTCAATGAACTGTAGCTCCCCAGTGCCGGCAGCACTCATGCAGCCCCAGACCATGACACTCCCA
Organism: Pelophylax lessonae; assembly: GCF_965119305.1. Classification (NCBI taxonomy): domain Eukaryota; kingdom Metazoa; phylum Chordata; class Amphibia; order Anura; family Ranidae; genus Pelophylax; species Pelophylax lessonae. Next base: position 7,415,075 of record NC_138778.1, read on the forward strand.
CCACCATACTTAACTGTAGGCAAGATACACTTGTCTTTGTACTCCTCACCTGGTTGCCGCCACACACGCTTGACACCATCTGAACCAAAATAGGTTTATCTTGGTCTCATCAGGCCACATGGTTCCAGTAATCCATGTCCTTAGTCTGCTTGTCTTCAGCAAACTGTTTGCGGGCTTTCTTGTGCATCATCTTTAGAAGAGGCTTCCTTCTGGGATGACAGCTATGCAGACCAATTTGATGCAGTGTGCGGCGTATGGTCTGAGCACTGACAGGCTGACCCCCCCCCCCCCCCTCTATATATATATATATATAAATCTTTAGAAATCATGCTTCTGCCATAAATTTTAAAAGACATGAATACAAACCATATTTGCTCATATTACACATGCATGCTCAGCGCCATCCTTTGTAATGCTTCACAATGCTTATGCTTTGCTGCTCCCCTTTCCCAATGCAAGTCTACCAGTCAGGAGTGACTGACTAAAAAACAATGGACTTTTTATGTGGCTCACATTTTAACTCAACATTAGCTTATTATAAGCAGTATTTTGTACTCATCTTGGTCTATTATGCCTAAAAAGGCTACAGAAGTATCTCCTGGGTATCAGGATATCAGGCAGGGGAATAGTGGCCAATCAAAAACCATATTTCATTTCTATGGCTGCTAAGAGTTACTGCTTTGCACACCATCAGGGATCATTGTATAAGCTTAATCAATAGACACCCTACCTAGACTATAGAGTATGCCATACCTCAATTCCCTTTTCACCTGAAGATTTAACGGGAAACTCTTCAACAGGCGAGTTCTCTGGGTTCCCGACGTCTTCTGCAGCTCCAGCACTAGCAGCCTTTGATGTTCTATAGAGGAACATACAGGACAAATATAAAATGAACTGCAATTTTGTTTCCTTATCTTCCCGTTGGAGTCCAACTTTGAAGCTAGAGTGGGAGGTTACACATCAGAGAATCAAGTGACAGGAGACTGCAGTTTTTACACAGTAGTATAGCCAGGAGTCAATCAAGCTGCAGGGAAAAATATTATGAAAAAGGAATTGCACCGATCAGCTATAACTTTATGACCACTGACAGGTAAAAAGGATAACATTGATCTGGTTACAATGGCATCTGAAGGTGGGTGGGAAAAAATTAGCAGCAAGTGAATATGTTGTGCATGAAGTTAATCTGTTGAAAAAATGGGCAAGTGTAAGGATCTGAGCGACTTTGACAAGGGCCAAATAGTAATGAAGAGATGACTGGGTCAGAGCAACTCTAAAACTGCAGCTCTTGCTTCCCGTCCTGCTCCCAAAACAAATGCTCAGCCATTCAGGGGAAGCCATGTTTTTTTTCTGAATGGATACAAGACTTCCTTTGATTGGACCAGGTGGAGGGATGGGCAGATGACATCATAACCTCCACCTCATCCAAACACAGGAAGCCTTGTATTCAGAAAATACAAAGCCTTCTCTGAATGGCTGTGCAGTGCTCAGCCCAACATGATTTTTTTTCCGGGAGCGGGACCGGAAGTCCTCTGTCCTGCTGCCGGAAAACACAATGGGTGCACCTGTTAGTGAAGGCAAATGGTTCATTTGGGCCAGCTTGCTCTAAACAAACTATGTATAGTTCAATCAAACCCAGAGTTCGTATTTACCAGACTTTTGTCAGTTTTCTATTAAAGCTGAACTGCAGGCACACACATTTTTCTTCAATAATACTGCCCAACAACTGCAACAGATGAAAATCCATGTTGTATGCACAAATAGTCTTTACAAACACAGATATTATCTTGGAAAAGTAACAGTGACATCATCACTGTGCTGTGTATAGCCTATGCAAAGAGCAGAGCTGTGGGATGGGCCCAGCCGGCTCCACCCACTACAAGCTGCCTGCAGAAAACTACCGGAGGGGGCGGAGACAAGACCAGTCCACCTGTACAAGGAGAGTGTGTCAGGAATCAACTGTAGGGTTGGCCAGATCTGCGTGGCTATACTCAGGAAACTGCTGTTAATATATATATATATATATATATATATATATATATATATATATATATTAACTTTTTTTTTTTTTTTTTTAAAGTAAGATTTATTTACAGTGAAACCAAAATCCATCCAAACACTAGCAAACAGAAACATACCAAACATGGACATACAAGTGAACCACAACCCAAAGACACAATGCTTAAAAAGCTAACAACTGGAGATGCAAAGAAGGGGGGAGCCAGGACTGGGATCAGAAACAGATACAAGGCAGAAGGGTATAGGATGCAGGGCAAGACCAAGATCAGGACATAGGTGCAAGGCAGGAGCAGGCAGGAAAAAGGGCTCAGGATTTAACAGCAAGCATGCATCTGGCTGACAGACAAAACACTGAAGTGAGAAGCACTATTAGAGGAGGAACTAAATACTCTCCCAGCAGCCAGCACCAGATGTAGACTGTTTACTAGGACCTGTTAGGAGACACCCGCTGGTGGACATTGGAACTACATCCCTCCGCCCAGGGAATCATAATGCCACCAGCAGGTGATCCAGGTCCTGACAGATCAGCAGTGAGCAGTCTTTATTAGACGGAGTCTCATGCTGGAATGCTGCACAGATCTGGAAGAAATACATAAAGTAAACCAAACTTCAAGAAGAATACACACGATGAATGGATTTAGGTAATATCTGTTTCTCCTAGAGTTCACCTTTAAGCAGTAAAGCTTCTTTAGGTAAATCCTTACCTTCTTCTCCACCTGCCACTTCGTCTCTTTGACGCACGCTGGGTCTGGCACTGCGATCCATGGTGTACAAGGACGGACGCTTCTTGGACTGCCTCCTCCTCACTGTGCGATTATAGTACTCAGACAACATGGTCCCCTTACAACGTCCTTTGGTGTTACGTGGGGAGGAAGAAAGAAAAAGAAATGGTGAGTAGAGAACCCTGGATGGTAAATGACCTTCAAGAAAATGTTTGTTTTCAGTCCAAAGATTCAAATTGCAACAGCCTAGAGCAAACAAACAATCAGAAATCATATTTTACTGATATTTCCGTTTCTAAATGATGAAAACTCATCGATCGTTGTTGCCATTTGCACTCCTCTGGCCTTCTATTTTTATTTTATTACAGGTACTTATATAGCGCTTTACACATATATATTGTACATTCCCATCAGTCCCTCCCCTCAAGGAGCTTACAATCTAAGGTCCAGAACTCACATTCATACATACAGTATACTAGGAGCCAGTTAACCTACCAGAATCTCTCTGGAGTGTGGAAGAAAACCTGAAGAAACCCACACAGGCACAGGGAGAACATGCAACCTCCATGCAGGTAGTACCATGGTTGAGATTCGAATCAACGATCAGGCGGAAGTGCTAACCACTTAGCCATTGTGCTGCTCATGTGTCGAAAATAAAATTGGAAATCAATGTTTTGGTGTTGGCTGTCCAAAGTAGCTTCACTCCATCTCAAGTCAAGAATTGTGTTCACCTTAAAGCGGAGCTCCACCCAAAAAAGGAAGCTCCGCTTGTCTGCCTCCTCCCCCTCTCTGCTGCCACGTTTGGCACCTTTTAGGGGGAAAGCAGGTATCTGTTTTGACAGGTATTTGCTCCCACTTCTGGCTCAGTTCGCCCCAGCAAACTCAGTCCGAAGTTTGCCCCCCCCCTTCCCCTGCAGCGGGCCCATTCATAAAGCGCAGCGTGCTTTGCACATCTGCAGTAGGAAACGGCTTCACTGCAGATTTCCCTTAGTCAAGATGGCGGCGCCAGCACCTGAAAGCTGATTGAAAAATCGGGTGAGGACACCACCTGGATTTCTGGACAGGTAAGTGCCCACATATTTCTGGACAGGTAAGTGCCCGGATATTTCTGGACAGGTAAGTGCCCGGATATTTCTGGACAGGTATGTGCCCGGATATTTCTGGACAGGTAAGTGCCTGGATTTCTGGACAGGTAAGTGCCCGCATATTTCTGGACAGGTAAGTGCCTGGATTTCTGGACAGGTAAGTGCCCAGATATTTCTGGACAGGTAAGTGCCCAGATATTTCTGGACAGGTAAGTGCCCAGATATTTCTGGACAGGTAAGTGCCCGCATATTTCTGGACAGGTAAGTGCCCAGATATTTCTGGACAGGTAAGTGCCCGGATTTCTGGACAGGTAAGTGCCCGGATTTCTGGACAGGTAAGTGCCCGCATATTTCTGGACAGGTAAGTGCCCGCATATTTCTGGACAGGTAAGTGCCCGCATATTTCTGGACAGGTAAGTGCCCGCATATTTCTGGACAGGTAAGTGCCCGCATATTTCTGGACAGGTAAGTGCCCGCATATTTCTGGACAGGTAAGTGCCTGGATTTCTGGACAGGTAAGTGCCCGCATATTTCTGGACAGGTAAGTGCCCGGATATTTCTGGACAGGTAAGTGCCCGCATATTTCTGGACAGGTAAGTGCCCGGATTTCTGGACAGGTAAGTGCCCGCATATTTCTGGACAGGTAAGTGCCCGCATATTTCTGGACAGGTAAGTGCCCGGATATTTCTGGACAGGTAAGTGCCCGGATTTCTGGACAGGTAAGTGCCCGCATATTTCTGGACAGGTAAGTGCCCGCATATTTCTGGACAGGTAAGTGCCTGGATTTCTGGACAGGTAAGTGCCCGGATATTACATTTATAACTTTTTGCTTCGGGAGCCTGGAGCTCATCTTTTATGGGGAATGTATTGCCAAAATAGAACCT